>NC_079447.1:27487198-27664698 GCF_903798145.1 Danio aesculapii | reverse complement strand
TTTATCTGGTCGCTCACCACCTATGTTTAAAACTCTTAACCCACCACACCCAGAGTTTCAAAGTCACCTAAGGTCAAGAGTAAGGAGGGAGACCACGGTTGAGTCTTTAATGCTCAACAAATGATGACCACATTGTCAACTATCTCATCCAAAACATTCTCAATTTATACCGAGAACCTGTTATGACAAAAATGAAAGTAAAAGTAAAACGCATCTGCTCATTTAAATGCAAATTCAATACCCTACATATTGATAGGAGCTCTCTGGTGTCTGAAAATGATGTACAAAATTAGCTTTTTTGCATGAGTGGATACTAAAATCACAGTAGTGGGATTAATTATACAGTTTTCCATTCAGTTCAGCACCACCGCCATGGACAGCATTGCAGTGTTTTTGTTTTTCTCTCAATGTAAGGTTTATTCTCCAAAAACACAATTACTTTAATCTCTAAACCTAAGTTAAAGATTTTCCCTCAACATTTTATGTTTTCTTGTATTATGATTTTATGAGTTTAATCTTACATTATAATCTCAAGATTTATTTAAGATCTCAAATTGTATTTTTTACTATTGCTTTGCCCTAATCCTCATAGTATCCCTGGCATCCCTGGACTGTGACAATAATTATTTGAAAATAATGCTTAAAGGAACATTTTATTCATTATAAATCTAAATAGACTCATCCAAATTGCTTACAAGCAACCACTGCGTCAATTTCAAATAGCTAATATACTTTGTTGGACAGAACACAACTAAGATAACAAGCAAAAATGAGTCGATGCATGATTTGTTTTGTAGGTTGTGCACATCTTGAACATGACTACGACCCAGGTTCATTCGTTTTTGCTAAGCCCAGATGAAGGGTTTCACTCTCTGCAACAGAGGATTGAGAACGAAACCAAAATTGAACTTTTGAATCAAGAGCTTCTGCAGGAAACAGGAGTCATGTTAGATCCCAGAAAACCTGCTGCACAGTGTGTGTTAGACGGAGTAGTAAGTATTATTTTGGCTTCTTAAATGTGTTTTTGATCTCCAAAATCAACTGTTTTGTTAATCAACAACGTTTTTATTTTGCTTGTTCATTTTAAATGATTAGAGAGGATGGGACAGCTACATTGTATATCTGTTTGACAAGAGTTTGACCAAGTACATGGGACCTTTAACTGCTAGAACACTTCCTGAGAGTGTCAACTTTATTGGTAAGAAATGATTTGGCTTTTCTTTGGATCGTTTGTTTAGATATTATTGCATGAACGTTTTTTCTGAGTATTTGTAAACTTTCATTAGAGCATTATTATTCCTCTACTCGTTTTGTGTTTCAGTTCGGGAAACCAAAACTCAGCTCCCACTGAGTACCCTGAAGAAGGTTTGGGGTGAGGCGGTTAGCTACATTTGTGGCCTCAGAGAAGACTACAGCCGCCTCTTCCAGGGCCAGCGTGCAGCCATGTACATACATTACATTTACTATGCTCATTAATGTCTCTGTCTTGTGTTTTGTTCTCTTCATAATTTAATCATTTGTTTGTTTTTAGGCTGAGTCTTCTTCGCTTCAATACAAATTTGACGAGATACAAGAACATGATGTTCTCCTTTTCACAACAACTCAAAGCAAAGCTGGACTTTTTTAAGACCAGCATACAGTACGACTTGGAGAAATACAGTGATCAGATGCAGTACGGCATATGTATGTTTTTAATATGCTGCTTTTTTGATATAGCTAATAATGTGTTACTGCATTATTGATTAGTAATTATCCATTTTTTGTAGCTTCAGAAAAGATGCTAAGGGCTTGGCAAGAAAATGAAGAGAGGGCTGCTGCTTTTGCACAGGTGCAGTATTAGTGTAAACATGGCCTGAAATAGTTTTGAAAGAGTGTTATCCAATACTTTTGAATGCAATGTTCAGAATATTTACTATTGTGTGTGTGTGTGTGTGTGTGTGTGTGTGTGTGTGTGTGTGTGTGTGTGCTCTGCAATATGTAAGAAAACAAATGGTGCATTCCAAATGGGATAAATTGCCCTCTAAAAGGCACTTTTGGAAGGAAAAAAATCATGGCCGCCATACAGAAGTGTCGTTGCTAACTGAATTGATCAAAACTTGCCACTTTGAAGGGCCCTTTGGAATGAAGAACTTTGAAAATTTTATGGATGCATCACGCCCTTTGAGCGGGGAAATTGTTTGGTGTCACACACTTCACTCAATTCAGATGGGCTCATCCCTTTACCCTAATCCTTCAGAGGAACCCTCTGAAGTGATTAGGGAATAGGGTAGAGAGCTTCCGAATGGAACCTAGTGAGAGAACCACGGGGCAGCTTTTATTTGTGCTGTTGATAACTTGCCCAGTTTCCTAAGAAGTGACTGTTTCATTCTCTCCTGAACACATGTGATGGAAACATTTGCAATGTTAGATTTGCAACTGTGGGGTTGAAACATAGCTAAAGCTAGGTTCAGATTTAATGTGTTTTATTTATTTGTTTTGTTACATTTACAGCGGGAATATAAGTATTGAACACGTCACCATTTTTCTCAGAAAGCAAATTTCTAAAGGTGCCGTTGACTTGAAATTTACAGTGGATGTTGATAACAACCAAAGAATTTCATATAAGCAAAGAAAACAAATCTAATTAGTTTACACATTAAGTTATGTGTATTAAAATTAAATGATGCAGGGAAAAAGTATTGAACATGAGGAAAGGGAGGTGTAGAAAGGCAGTGAGAGCCCAGACAGCAGCTGAAATCTCTCAGAACTTAGTCTGTCCTTCGTCATTGTAAATTAATATTAGCTGCTTCAGTCCAGCATCTACATTATCAGGATGATGAAGATAAAACCAGGGTGGACATTTCAGCAAGAGAATGATTCAAAACACAGCCAAGGAGACTCTTAAATGCTTTCAGAGAAAGAAAATCAAGCCGTAGAATGGCCCATCCAATCACCTGACGTAAATCCAATATAAAATACAAAATAATGATCAAATTTGATAGACGAGACCCACAGAACCATCAAGAGTTTTACCTTGTTGAAGTGTAAACTCAAATCTGAGAAAAAATTCATGTGACTTCATTCTCCACATGAGAGGTGTTTTTAAGCTGCCATCACCAAAAAAAAGGCTTTTATATAAGGTAATAAATACATTTCAGTAGTTCAGTTTAGTTTTTCTTGTGTCATTTCATTGTTATTACACAACTCATTTTCAGATTTTTTTTAGTTTTGTTTTAATTCTATTTATGTATTGTTTGGGTTTTTACCAAATCTGGTTCAATTCCATATTAACAGTTCCTTTAGAAAGATTATTCCCAAAACATTAAATGCTTATTTTCCCCGCTGTATACATTTTTTTTCAAACTTATTTGTCTTCTGATTAAAAAGTACTCATTTTTGAACTAAAAAATATTTTTTTTACCCCCAAATTATTGAACAGAGTATGTGTTGTGTAAATGTATTTGTATGTGGCTTGATATTTGTTTCATCGACAACTAAACAATTTTTTTCTTCTGAAGGTGGCAGAGATTGGTCATCTGGATGAAGAAATAATGGCGTTGCATTCGGAAATCGTTGAGCTACAGAGAAGTCCTTATGCTCGTCGTCAAGGAGATGTCATGGAGCAGTTGTGAGTGCATTTGTTCAGAAATAAGCTTTGTAAACTTTATCAGCATTCATTTTGAGATAAAATCTTGTTTTCATCACAGGCAAGAGAAAGCCATTGAACTCTACAAACAGCTGAAGGCAAAATGCAAAAGTGAGTACAATTCTATTTGCATATTCACTTATAGGTAAATTACATTCACTCAGTGTCCTGTTCCAAGTAGTCAAATACTCGAAAGAAAGTGATGCATCATTATTGGTTGCATTAGTAAGTCAAGAGGGTCAGTGTATAATGTATGTTCTTCATTTCCTCTAGTGCCGGACCCTCAGCATGGCTACAGCGACAGCTCTGAGATGGTGAAGGTCATTGTACAGACTGTCCAGAATCAAGACCGGGTGCTAAGAGATCTATATGCACACCTCAGGTCAGAAGCTTTTAATGCCACTCAATTATGTTCAAACAGGATTTGACGTTTCGGGTATTTTACTGTTCAAATTTGGCCTTTGCAGTAAAATCCTTCTGAGTAAGCAGAAGATCATCGACCTTTTCCCTAAAATCGAGAGAACGCTGGAGTGCATAAAGGAGGCAGACACCACAGTCATGCAGATGCAGATCAAGAGACAGAGAGAGTTCTGGCACTTACTGAAGATTGCCTGTGTGAGTCACATGCTTCTAATGTCTGAAGGACGGATATGCTTTAAATTTGCACATGAGCCACATGATCCTGGAGTTTCCAAGAGTAGGGTTTTGTGTGCATTAGTGGTCGGACCGAAATTTTATATTACAAAATGAGTGCGTGCTTATGAGCAGTAGCAAAACAGCATTTTTTGCTGGAAATTAAATTAAGAAGATACTTTGATTATTCGGATGTATTTTGAAAATAAAACAAAAAAATACACTACCATCAAAAAGTTTGGTGCGCTTTTAGTAAATAATAATATATGTCTAGGTGGTTGTTCTCACAGAATAAATCCTGAGGCATGTTCTGCAAAATCAACCGGCTAGATGTACATTATCCTGTTTATTACACAGCTACTTTCCACAAAACTAAACCATTAGACCCAAAGTATAAAGCTGACATAAAAACGGCTAGATGTAGCCCACAGTAAACTACTTATTAATAAGTTGCACAATGGCACCAAGCTGTAAAGAACAGCAGCGTGAAAGATAAGGATATTTATATTAACACCTTTGAGATAACATTGGTCTGTAACGATTACGCAATTGACCCTTTGCAGGAAGTTTGATTGACAGGTGATCTGGCCGATCATAATGCCGATATTATGTGCCTCGTCACTGCGTGCCACTTTCTCTGACAAGCAAAAAAAAACAGACCAAACAGGCATAGTAAAGTAACATCACTGATTAACATGAAAAATTGTGAAAATGTGCTCGTATATGCCCAGGAAGGATGTTTAATTTTTTTCTGAACGAAGTGTATGAAATGGGTACATTTGTGTGGACATCAGCCTCACCATTAGCTGTCTGTCAGTTTGATATGGCGCTTTGACCCAGAAGCTGCTTTGTGTAACGTCACATTGAATAGTTTTATCCAGCAATAATGCATTAGGTTTCTATATTTTTATAGAATTAAGTATATGTGTATAGAAAATAAGTATGTGTATATTAGCAGAATATTCACAGAGCATAATATTAGACTATTTTAAAATATTAAACACACAAGCTGCAGCTGGCATGTATGAATAATAAAATGCTGTTGTTTTAAACCTCATTAAAGAATCCTGAAAATATACATGGTTTTCTATAAAAAATATTTAGCAGCACAACCATTTTCAACATTGTTTAAAAAAAGCTTAAAATCGTTATAATAGAATTGTTACCCATTACATATACTTAAGGTTGTAATAAACATAGCTTGACATAATTGCATGCAACTAAACCTAAGCCTTGTTTTAACTCTAACCATTGTGTAACACTGAAGATTTGAGTAATGATGCTGAAAATTCAGCTTCACCATTACAGAAATTGATCATATTTAAAAATAACATTAGATATAGTAACATTAGATATAGGTTACTTCTCTCAGAATTTCTACAAATCTTTCTAACCCCAAAGTTTTCATTGATGGAAGATGGGATGTAACAAACTCTACCGCTGAGATAGCATCCAAATACAAAGAGTACAAACACAAAAATTATGATTGATCATAATTTTTTTCTACAAATTTAAAGAAGAGATAAGCATTTTTTAAAAATATCTTCACCCATGTTCTTGCCCACTATTTTAGTCATCTTCTGTTTGTTTTTCTGTCTTTCAGACTGCGAAACAACAGTCTGGTTCAATGTTGACACCTTGTGGACAAACTAAGTAGTGCAAAAACAATTAAAAGCTTACATGTGAACTGTGGATCGATTACATGCATTACGCTTATACTGTGCTAAATCCTGTACAAAATCCGTGTCATACTGTGCATGCACAATAGCATTAAATGTATTTATTGCCATTAAAAATGATAACAACTCAAACTACTTCTATAAAACGCATACTAACTGCTGCCTTTTAAATTCTAATAGGAAAATCCATATACATACAAAGCACTTTCAAATATAGCCGCTATATCCACAGCTTTATATGTTTATGTTCCCTACATAATCAACAAATGTAACTGCTTTGTCTTCAGGCACAAAATACCACAAGGAGCTCAGTGAGTCAGAGCGGAGAAATGCCCTCCTCGCTATCCACGTGGAACCAGACTCAAGCCCAGTGTTCCTCCCGTCTGCCCATGTCCCTGCAAGTGCCACACGAAGGGTACGTTTTTCTTCCCAACCTTCTTTTTAAACCTATTAGTTAGGGCAGTATGATATTGGAAAAAATATGACATTGCGACATTTTGTTTTTCAGCAATATATCATATGAGAATATAACACAGTGATGTGAACACAGTTTTATAAAGTTGCTGAAACAACTCTATTTGAAAAGTATTCATTAATTTAGACTGGTTGGGTTTTTTCCTTAGGGGATTGAATTATTCATAGAATAGAATAAAATAAAGCTAAAAGTGAAATGTACAGTGTTTTCTGGGGAGTCGAACAGTATTCAGTGGATGAAATTGAAAAATCACATGCACAGTAACACTATAGTCTTCATTTTATTAGAATTCAGTACTATACATCTTTATTTAAGCTCCAGTAAAATAAAATAAAGTTTTGTAGATGTCAATCTCAGTATGTTAGGCTTCAAAAATATCTATAAACTAGTCTGGTGCAAAATAGTGACACTTTGCATTAAGAGATAAAACTGATATAAACATATAAACCATAGGTCTCAAACTCCATTCCTGGAGGGCCGCAGCTCTGCACAGTTTTGCTCCATCCCTGTTCTAACACAGCTGATCCAAATAATCAAGGTGATCCAGAGTAGTCTTGAACACCCTCATTAGTTGGATCAGCTGTCTGATTAGGGCTGGAGCAACTGCAGAGCTGCTGCCCTCCAGGAATTGAGTTTGTGATCTATGATGTAAAGCTTGTAGTTAGTCACTTCCACCTTAATGGATCAAAGGTTATTACCACATACTTCAGTTCCTCATCAAATCTTGACCAATCAAATGCTCTCTAGTATCTGATATGCCCTGCCCAGTTCAAGACTCTTCTCAGTTGATGCACTTGAGCTCAACCACTCTCACTGGCAGAGCTGTGATAAAACAAAATGTTATTGGCTGCTTTTAAAAAGGGGAAGAGCTACTCTGCCCCCCGGCCTCTCTTTATTTTTCAATTGAGATTACGTCAAAAATCGAATAAAAAAATACACATTTCAAAGCACTTAACAGGACCTTTAAAGTAGGTCTGGGCGAAATGGCAAATTTTTTTATAATTTAGCTTTCTAAATATACATTTATAATTTAGCTTAATAAAGCTTTATAATTATATTTCGTATTGAATCCTGACAATATACATTTCGATATAAGTTGTTGCTTCCAGATTTTAAAAAAGTACCCCAACAATGACTGAAGCCACAAAAAAATTGAGGATTCATTAAATAGCATAACATATTTTTGGCCGATACATCTTCGGTGGCCAAAAATTCAGTGCATCTCTAAAATCAACACACTTTTAGATTCCCATTGTTGCACATTTCTGCTGTGTGATTGGCTCTTAGATTAATATAGAGTAAAGAAGTCCAGAGCTTATCATAGTTTTTGACATACATTTTATAAGGATTCGATATAATATCATTTATCGGTCCAGCCCTACTTTAAAGTTATAAATGGTACGATTGCTTGTGCCTGAATACTTTACACCAGGGGTTCTCAACCTTTTTCACTACGGGGCCCACCTCCTTCTCCGAAAATTTTTTGAAAGCCCACGTCTTAAATCTTAAACTGATTGTCTAGAGAAAATGCTTTTTATAAACCTTTATTTATTACCAAAACATTAGACAAAATGTTTATAAGGAGAGTACTTTGATGGACATTTTTAAAAAGGTACCACCAGGTAGAGTTTTACATTTTTTATCAAAAATAGAACTGAAAAACCATATTTAACTTTGAATAATTTTTTTGTAAATTTTATCTATTTATATTTTATATGTTTGTCTAAGTAATTTTTTAAATATAATATGAATTTGTTTTTATCATGTAATATTTTAATGTATATCCATTTGGCCACAAAATAGCCATAAGTTGCTGATGTGGTAATAAATAATAATAATTACCAAAACATTTCTTTTGCTTATACTATAATTATCTTATTTTTCTACAGCATTTTATAAAAAAAAAAAATATATATATATATATACATATATATATAGAATATATAATAATATATATTTTATAAAACATTTTAAACACACACATATTCAAAGCTCCTCAATTCTTCAGGTATTTTTTACAACTGCAGAGTATTTGGGCCTTTTCTTTAATAAATGAACCTGTACAGGTCAACAGAAGATTACAAAAAAAGATGCTGCTTTGAATTGAATTGAATCAAATCCATTAAAAATGTACAAAAAAAAGTAAAATACAGTAAAAAAACACTCTAAGTCTATTGAAACACATCGATCTGAAGGCGGTTGGGTTTTTAGGATATCATTGGAGTTCCTTGAAAGTAGTGAACAGATGTTCACTAAAACACCACCGAGTCTCGCTAAATCCTCCTGTATGGGCGCGTCCATTATAAAACACTTGCGTTATAAAACACTAATTTGGACAACTATGCTGATATTTTAAGAGTTCACACAAAGAGAGCATGCATAGTTTATGAATCAATGGAAATGTGTGACTCCGATACAGAGTCACAGACGTGAGGCACGTGCGAACTGGTTATAACTCTAATCATTTAATCATCATTTACATTCGCTTGACAGTTTGCTTTATACAGCTGAGCATGTTGTCCTAGTTGACGTGCAGCGGTTGGAAGTGCAGCCAGGATTAAGTCTGTATTTTACAGTGAGGCTCTCTTTGCGTCCGAGTCCGAAGTAATCAATAGCAGAAAATGGGAAATGCCATTACACCACTCAATTTTATATAACATATCTAATAATGAAATCAAATAATTATAGTACAATAATTAAGTTAATTTTAAGCTGCCCACTTGCAGTATCGTTGAGGCCGACTTTTTCACAGAATCCCTGCTTTAAAGCATGGGTCTCAAACTCAATTCCTGGAGGGCTGCAGCTCTGCAGTTTAGCTCCAACCCTAATAAAACACAGCTGATCCAACTAATCAAGGTGTTTGAGACTCTTCTGAAGAACTTGATTATTTGGATTAGCTGTGTTTGATTAGGGTTGGAGCAAAACTGCAGAGCAGCGGCCCGCCAGGAATTGAGTTTAAGACCCATGCTTTAAACTCTCTTGGGCGTGAATGATTACAGTCATCACCCTTAAAACACATGCAGATGATAAACTTTCACTCCATTACTTAATCTCTTCAGTGAAAGCCCATGTGTTCTAAACTGTGGCTCTTAGTCAATGAAAAACATCCCAGCATATAAATTCAACATTTCGATGTGACTATTGTAGCAGCGCACATTGCAATGTCGATGATGAAATGATATATTGTTTAGCTCTACTATTAATTGTAATATTAGCATGACGTCTTAGGTTTCAAAGCACCATGACTGAGTTCATCAATGTGTTTGATGCCGAATGTTTGTTTCCAGTGACTCAGTCAATCATTTACTGGAGGAGAATCAGCGCTATTTGACTCAGCTCACCAGTTTACTGCAAGAAACCACCGAGGAGAAATCAGAGAGCATAATGGTGAGGGCTTCATTCAAAAACAGACTTCTTGTGTATTGGGAAATGCACAGAAATTCACCACATCACACATTTTCTCTCCTTCCTACAGGCTCAGGACTGGAGCTGGACAAAATACGAATCCCTGGTTGCTAAATCACAGCGTTTGTAGAGTCACGTGACAGGAAGTAACTCTTTTAAATGCATTTATTCATCACCGCTGGATTGGGGTTGTGTTAACTCATATGATTCGTTTAACGTTAAGTAACTTTGTCGGTGTCTGCATTCAGTTCAAATGAGATTGTACAGTCTTGTAGCGACCTTATATATTTTGGGGGATGCATTTTTAATTGACTTAAAAAAAAAACATGCAAGCTAAATTCAGGCAGTGTAATTCCAGAAATGTATTTATTTACGTACTCCATAGTTCTCTGTATGGGCTGATTGTACTTTGATTTTAAGTGATGGTTTTTTTAATATGGTGGTTCAGCATCTGCACTTTAAAGGCTCACTGTGAATGTTCAGAAAGGTGTCAGGACTAACAGTGAAATTGGTCATGTTCAACTACCATTTTGAAATATTACTAAAGGCCTAAGTTAAAAAAGGATTCAATTGGTCTAAATGAAAAGCAGAATAATCATTAAGTTGATTAATTAATTAACTCTGCAGCCATGAGAATGGGTTTTAGGAGAATGTTTTATCAGACATGTGTTCTCGTCAATTTAGTATTGACGATGACAACAGACATCTTATTATCAGGTTATTATGGTGGTTATTGAATGTGGATATTCATCAGTGGGCAAATTATAATAAGTTAATTTCCTCCATCTTACTCCCTATTTAAATCACATCTTCAACCATGTTTTCTTTTCCTCTGAGGATGATTAGTGTCACACAAACAAAAACTGTTGTACAACGTTTTGCATAATATCATTATTTTGGTTTTGTTTGATTATTATCGGATGATATTCCAGACATGGGTTAAAAAGCATCTTATTATAAACACTTAGGTTTTATCGTGTTTACTGTACATGACAAATAAACTGATATCCATTATTTTGTCTCTTGTGGAAAGGTTTTCTTCTGATTGCAGCAGTTGGATGGAATGCTTTGGCACTAATTCATTGCAAATATTTAAATAAATTATTGCATTTCATAAATTAATCTATGTAAAGATCCACATCTTTCGATAAGACATATTAATTCTTGGGGATAAATAAATGATCGATATTACACGGTATATTATTCATTTGCTGAGGCAGATGTCAGTGCTTCCATGTGGAGTGTTAAAATAGTATGATTTGTCTTATAATGTATATACTGTATGTAAAAAATACAATTACTTTATTTGAATGCCCTTTGCACTTTCAAATGCAGTTTCTAGTTTAAATATTACGCTTCACAACAGAAATTCTTAATAATTCATCCATTTTCTTTCAGCTTAATCCCTTTATTAATCAAGGGTCGCCACGGTGGAATGAACTGCCAACTTATCCAGCATATTTTACACAGCCGATGCCCTTACAGCTGCAACCCAGTACTGAGAAACATACACACTATATCACACACATACTGATACACTACAGCCAATTTAGTTTATTCAATTCACCTGTAGCACATGTCTTTGGACTTGTGGGAGAAACTGGAGCACCCGGAGGAAACCCACGCAAACGCGTGGAGAACATGCAAACTCCACACTGTTGGGATTCGAACCAATGACTTTCTTGCTAACCACTGTGCCACCGTGTCGGCCGATGCGTAATCATATTATTATTAGTATCATTATTTATTCATTTTTAGAAGAGAAGTATTTTCGGTTGACTAAAAAACATTTTCCAGAGAGAGCTTATCTTTTAAAGACGACTTTTATTTTGAAATAAAGAAGCGTCTGATGTTTCGTCATTAAATCATAAGACGTGCCCAATAAATGCCCAATAAATACGCCAACTTCGCTTTCATCTTCGAAATTTGTGGAACAGTCATTTATTTAGACAGGTAAGTGTTCAGTTAACTACTGCTTAAAGTTGAAGTTACTGTATGATATTTTAAATGACAGAATTGTTATTATTATTACAGAATTATTAAACATTAAACGCTGATCTTTCTGCAAAACCATTGTTATATGAAATGCAAAGTTATTTAAATAATTAAGATATGTTGTCAAATTAATCAAGCGCACCTGCAGTATTTAACTTGAGCTTCTCAACCTTTGCAGGTCTTTTGGTTTCTCTGATTAAATAATGGCTGCATCTCAGAAATGTCTTGGGAAAGGTAAGAAATTACTTTATTTAGAGGATGAAATGCAATTTAAGACGTGTGTGTTTCCTCTTGAGTTTACTGTGGGTTTCATAACTGAGAATGTTGTTATGTTAAGAAACGGTTCCAGTTGTTTTCATTGTACCATTAGCTTGACACCTCCGTGACATGACATTTACGACCACAGCATGACACTGCACTCTTGTGAAATCATAAAATCACCGAAGTATATTTTCAGTGGTGTTATTTATTGTGAGGACTGCAGTTTTCGAGGAATCTGTAACAAGTTGCATCGTTGATTTTTGAAAGGAGTTAATGCTGTTTTAAACTACTAAACCCTCTGTAACCTTTTATTTATTTATATATATATATATATATATATATATATATATATATATATATATATATATATATATATATATATATATATTAATATATAAATGCACGGTGTCGTCATTTAAAGGGCTAGTTCACATAAAATAAAAAATTCTGTCAGAATTCACTCATCCTCAATTTTCTTGAGATCTTTTTTCTGTTGAACGCAAGGAAAGATATACTGAAGAATGTCAGAAAAACAGTTATTGACTTTCATTGTGTTCTTTTCTATTATGGATGTCAGTAGAATTTTTTTCAACATTTCTCATGATTATCATTATGTTTTTTGTTTCAAACAGAAATTAATTTGAAAGAAATTCATACAAGTTTATACAGTAAATGTCTATTGTGAGTAAATGGTGAGGAAATAATGATTTTTAAGTGAACTAACCACAGAGAGCATATAGCAGTCAGCCTCAACTTTAAGAGTTAGCTTACAAGACTCTGTATTTTTACATAACACTGTATAGTATGCTATGTTTTGTAACTGTGTAATAACTTGAGATAAATAATGATAAATAATATACAGAAATATGGGCCAGAGACACTATTTTGGTGTCTGGATCAAATAAAATGTTTACAGAAGTCATTTAAAAATACATTAAAATAAATGAAAGTAGAGACTACTTTATTACAGGTGTTTTATAAAGACATACAGTTCAGCATAACAGATACATTTCTTTATACATGAAACGTTCTTATTCTGATCTGAATTTTATTATGATGTGTTATGATATTTTAAATGACTGAAGACTTCTTGCTAAATATTAATAATAATAGCAAAATTTGAAGATGACAAGAATTCATTTTTAACTGGGCTGCACTGTGCTCCTTGAAAAGAGTCTTTTAATATGTCATCAAATAATTCTGGATCTAAATCAGGGGTGCCCAAACTTTTTTATATAAAGGGCCAAAAACCAAATATCATTGAGAGCTTTGGGCCAAAGGTAAATATACCATAGAGAGTATATACCATATAGAGTTTAATGCTGAATTCACTAGTCAAGCAGAATCTGCCTTTGACTCCATTTGCTCACGAAAGTCTCTGCATTGTCGGGTGACAGTATGTACATTTTAACAAAGTCTGATTAATTTATACCATTTAATTGAAACAATAAAATATTAACAATAAAACAAACAAATAAAGAGTTACATTAAATTAGAATTGACAGTTTTGAAACCATACTCACCGTTCTCCATCTGTTCTCACATGGGATGGCATCTCCCTAGTTTGGGCATCTCTGATCTAAATAAATCCTGACCAGATGTTATGGGATATAAACTATTATCACATTAAATTATATTTTAGTGTGTCTCTTCTGTAAATTACAGTAGAAATGTACGACTGTCACTATTTTTTGCTCAGAAAAAAAATCTAATTTAATACATCCCAAAGTACGGTAGAAAGACAGACATTGAAGTACACCTTTATCAAGTTCTTATCCTCTTTTTTTTCCATTTACTAATATTTATGTCTCTTAATATTTTATATTAATCTAGTACATTACTACATTCAATTAATGTATAAATAATCATACATTCATTCATTCCTTTGCGGCTTAATCCCTTTATTAATTTGGGGTCGCCACAGCGGAATGAACCACCAACTTATCCAGCATATGTTTTACACAGCAGATGCCCTTCTAACTGCAACCCATCACTGGGAAACATCCATACACACTCACATTCACACACATGCACTACGGCCAATCTAGTTTTTTCAATTCACCTACAGCACATGTCTTTGGACTTTTGGGGGAAACCGGAGCACCCGGAGGAAACCCACGCCAACACGGAGAGAACATGCAAACTCCACACAGAAATGCCAACTAACCCAGCCGAGGCTCGAACCAGCGACCTTCTTGCTGTGAGGTGACCACTGCGCCAACGTGACACCCTATAATCATACATATAATCACAGAAATGTAATATTATGCGTGTAACGATGCGCATATTCGCATTGAACCGTTTGGTATGAGACTTTTGGTTCGGTACGCATTACAAACAGAACGATTCAGACTAATATCTAAAAAGAGAATAAGTGTACAAAATATTATGTTTTCAGTGCAAAAACGCTCAACAAGGCATCCCAAATGACGTGACAGGCAACATGCTGCCTTTCCCGCCCACCTCTAAACTCTACTCCAGTCTGGCAAACGCTGCACTAGCTCGCAAAATGGCTAGTAACGTTAATGTAATCCTCCTATAACCAACAGCGGGTCTGGCGTTTGGGAGCACTTTGGTTTCGGTACATTTATAACCCTGAATATGAGACAGGGCTCGATATTGCGACCGTTTTGGTCGTATATGCGCCCGAAATTTTATTTATGCAACGTCAAAATATATTTGGGAGCATTTGTGCGACAGCATAAAATTAATGTCATGTGACCAGTTTTCACAGCAAAATGTTCACCACGTGCGCGGAATTAGGAGGTATTCACGCATTAAGCATCTTTGTACCTAAAAACACCAAACGCAGTGCTCAGGAATGGTTTGAAACTGCTACGATAAACAAAGCATGCGATGCTTGCCCTGCCTTCAAGCTCTTCTTATTGGCCCATTGTGCTAGAACAGAACGCGGATGGATTGGTTAATATCAGCTGTCAATCACTCAGTTCCAATGACAGGGTGCCACAGCCGCGAAAATGTAAAGTTCTGGATCTGAGAGAACGAAAACAACACTTACAGATTTAGTTTTAGAACCACCTAAAGTTACAAATAATGGCACATCTGATTAGTGATCATGTGGGGAATGTCAATCCAGCATCTACACTTTTCAAAGAGTGGATAAAAGAGTTCCAGTGGTTAAAGTCGGCTGTGAAAATGACTAAATCGTTCACCGTAAAGCCGGTGGGATGGAGTTTTCAGGTAACAGTGTTTGTCACTGACTCTACACGTTTTAATCACGAGATGTTCTAACGTTATTTAATCCTTCATTTAATTATCACGATGCTGTCAATCGTGCGTCTGACACTGCGTTCAACATCGCTAAAGAGCATGCGTTCACTGAGATGAAACTAATATTGCACCTCATGAAAAGACCGGTATTGCTATTAAGATTACGTATGCAAATAATAAGTTATATGTCAATATCATCTGCGCAATATCAGACACCACCCGTGAGAACACAGCAGTTATTATTGTTAACTAATAATAGGGCCAGCAAATAAAAATCAGAGAAATCCTCTGGCTTTTTTCTTTTTTTCTGTATCGAAAACGTACTGAACCATGACACAACTGTGTCGTATCGAACCGAACCGCGACTTTTGTGAACCGTTACACCCCTATAATGTATGTAATCATATAATTATTACACTATATAATCATGGGGTATAAATATTATCATACTGCATAATGAAATAATGATTATTAGAAACCTGTAGACAGGTTGGTAGATGAAGTCTGACATGTTTTTGGTTTAAACTTTGCTACAGGAAGTCCTGCTCCTGGTCCAGTGCCAAAGGACCATATTCGGCTCTACAGCATGAGATTCTGCCCATTTGCCCAACGAACCAGATTGGTGCTCAATGCCAAGGGAATAAAGTGAGTACAAACTCTAACTGACTGTACATTAGTGTTTTAAATAAGACTATGTTTCGAGTAAAAACCCTCTATGTTGCTGTAGATACGACACCGTCAACATCAATTTGAAGAACAAGCCTGACTGGTTTCTGGAGAAGAATCCCCTTGGTTTAGTGCCAGTGCTGGAGACTCAGAGTGGTCAGGTGATCTACGAGTCTCCAATCACCTGTGAGTACCTGGACGAGGTCTATCCTGAGAAGAAGCTGCTCCCGTCTGACCCGTTTGAGAGGGCGCAACAGAGAATGCTGCTGGAGCTTTTCTCAAAGGTCTTTCCCAATTCATTTTCACACAGATATTACACATGGCTGATTTCTAGAATTTAGCATTTTGCTTCTCCCAAACTCAGTCCTGGAGGGCCGGTGTCCTGCAGAGTTTAGCTCCACATTGCTTCTTAATATCCTTCCTCTTTTCCTCAGTCCTCTGTCCTACGACCTGAAAACCGCTCAGACATCTTGTAGGACACAATTTTCTAATTGCACCGTGAGGATGGAGGAAAGAGAAGGCTTCCTGAGGAGCCATGAGCGAGGATACACAGGTGAATCCTTTGCTGAAGTTCTAAGCATCCTGAGGGGGTAAAGCTAAGACACGAGGAAAGGAAACAAGGATGCACAGATAAGAGTTGAGAAGCTCCCGTGGTAAGAGCTTGATTAGCTGGTTTAAGTGTGTCTACTTGGAGTTGGAGCTAAACTCCGCAGGATACCAACCCTTCAGGAACAAGTTTGGGCATGCTAGGCTTCGCGATACACTTTTCTATTCATTTTTCAAAACTTACTTTAATACTTTCAGTTGTCATTAAACATTTAAGTCTAATTGTAATCTTAAAAGCTGCATTTACACTGCATGGTTCAAGTGACTCAATTCCAATTTTTTTTCTGTCATATGGCACAGATCAGATATGGCTCATGTCCGTATAAGGAACAAATCACATGGATTCCGATTTACTCAAATCAGATTCAGGCCTTGTTCATATGTGGAAATTTATCCGAAATGAATTGGATCTGTGTCCTTGTGTTTGCAGTGTAAACGGGTAGATTGGATTTTCACGTGTCATTGCGAGCTGCGGCCCTCTGGGAACTGAGTTTGACACCTGTGCTGTAAAGGATACATGTTGTGTATCATTCCAGTTAAAAAAAAAAATGAATAGAAAATTCTTGATGTGTATCTGCAATACTGTAATAAGTCATATGATTTAGATTGTATGAATGCTTTAATAAATATGTGTTTTTAGGTGACTCCCTACTTCTATAAGATCCCTGTGAACAGAACAAAAGGAGAGGATGTGTCTGCACTTGAAATAGAACTTAAAGACAAACTCTCTCAGTTCAGTGAGGTTAGTTGACATAGCAGTAACACCATAAACGAGTGGAATAAAGGTTTCTAATGGATGTCATGATAGGCATTTCAGTTGAGTTCAGTTTCACTTCTTTAAATGTGTGCTTTATGTGCTTAATGGCTTTGTCAGATCCTTCTCAAGAAGAAGAGCAAGTTTTTTGGAGGGGATTCAATAACGATGATTGACTACATGATGTGGCCATGGTTTGAGAGGCTGGAGATGATGAATCTGAAGCAGTATGTTATTTCTTTTTTATTATTAAATCACAATTATTAAATGCACTAGTAAAAGAGAAAGCCCAAAAAAATGTTGAGGCTTAAAATGAACACTCATCAAGCACCAAATGGAATGAACGGTTGGCTGTTGAGCATGTGAAATGGCCAGAGTATTGTTTATAAAGTTGTTGTCAGCAAAATAGACATGTTTTAAAATGGAAGTTTTCTTCTGGTTTTCTGCCAAAATAAAAGCTGCATGGTTTAACCCTTTGAAAGCTGTAAAAAAAAATAAAAACAACAGCCATAATTATCATGTAATTTTACTGTTCTTATATAAAATGATAATAAAAGCATTATAATTATATTAATGAAAATTACTATTTGAAATGATTTTATTGTTCAGTATCAGAGTGGTTATAATTGCAGATAATACAAAATAACATTTATTTCAGATTTATAAGAGACTATAAATATCTAAAAGTTTGGTTCAGAGTTTATGTGAGTGTTTTTATCAGCATACTTGTTTTTTAATTAGTTCTTATAGAATTTAGAGATTTTTAAGATTTTATATTAAATATGATTTATTTTAGATTTTGCTCTGATGTTTTTCTTAATAATAGATAGAATTTCATGGGTTGTTTCATAAAAAATGTAGTTTATACATTCTGGAGACTATAAATTGTGGTTTGGTTTAAAGTTTATGTTGATGTTTTTATCAGTAGAATTGTTTTGGGAAATAATTAATATCGAATTTTGAGGTTTTTAACATTTTATATTAAAATAAACACAACCGTCATTGGGGAATAAGCAAATCGTACTAAACTCTGAATGAGATCAGTAGAATTGTTTTGGGAAATAATTAATAAAGGGTTTTGAGTTTTTTAAGATTTTAATTTGTTTGAGAATTTGCAAAACTAACTGAACAGAAATCCCGTTAGTGACGTATAACAATCATTAAATCCCCCTCTGCAACTGAACACTGTTTCCTCATCATCTTCAGCTGCTTGGACGGCACTCCTGAGCTGAAGAAGTGGACCGAGCACATGATGGAGGATCCCACTGTTAAAGCTACAATGTTTAGCACAGAAACCTACATGGTCTTCTATAAGTCGTACATGGAGGGAAACCCAAATTACGATTACGGTTTATAGATTAATAAATCTCTGGTAAATGATGCTTCTATTGTCTGTTAAGCTGTTTAAACGGATGTTTGCTGTGAAATACATTCTTTTATACTCTGACCACAATTAATCTGAAAAGAGAATTTCATAACTGTTACTTGATCCTTCATGTGACAGATTTTTGGTGGTGGTGTAAATCTAACTCTGATCTTTAAAAGCAGATGTGAATCTAGTAAGTTCAGTTCACTGGATCTTTGATCTCATCATTATTTCTGTTACAAGCATTCAAATGATCTAAAAACTACTTGATTAGTACTAAATGTTTATAGTTTGGAAGCTAATACACGTGTCTATGGTTGTTCCAAACAGTTAATAATTTTTTTTTCATGTGACTTGAAATAAAGATTGTATTGTTTACAATATTATGCCAATTACTCACAACATGTGATTGAAATGTATTTGTCTTTGAATCATTCCGTTTTTTTTTGTCAAACACCTTTATTTTTGTATTTCTAGTAATAAAGCAAACGAAGTCTGTATGAGTGATTCATTTAATAATTTATTCAAGATGATCATTAAAAAAATCACTGATTCATCAAGCTTTGAATTGTTGTCTTTATAAGCGAGTCATTGAATCGTTCAGAAATGCTGATTGTTTCAGTTATTTAGCAAGTGTTGCCTTTATGAGTGAGTTGTTGAATTACTCATTCAAAAAATTCTTTTAGAAATGCCGATTTAAACGCTATTTACATTGTTATGGGTGTCATTCAAACTTTAATTAAAACACTATTCAGAAATGCTGATTCATACAGCAATTAGGAAAGTTGTGCCTTTGAGTGAGTTGTTGAATCTTTCATTGAAATGATTCATTCAGAAATGCAGATTCATCCATTAATGAATTGACATCTTTACGAGAGTCATTGTAATGTTGATTCAAAAGATTAATTCAGAAATGCTGACTCATATCCAGTAATGAACTGATGTCTTAATATGCGAGTCATTTAATCATTCTTCAAAAGATTTGTTCAGAAATGTCAAGTCATCCAGTAATGATTTTGTCATTCATTGTGGGTGTCGTTCAATCATTAATTCAAGAGTTTTTCAGAAATGCTGATTAATCTAGTAATGAATTGACATCTTAATGCGTGAGTCATTCAATATTATTCAAATGATTCGTTCAGAAATGTTGATTCATCTGGTAATGAATTGTCATCTTTATGAGAGAGTCATTGTATTGTTAATTCAAAAGACTCATCCAGAAATGATTTATCCAGTAATGAGTTGTCATCTTTATGTGTGAGTCATTTAATCATTATCTAAAAGATTTGTTCAGAAATGTTAATTCAGCCACTAATAAATTTACATCATTCATTATGGGTATCATTCAATCATGAATTCAAAAGAGTCTTCTAGAAATACTGATTGATCCAGTAATGATTATTCAAAAGATTCATTAAGAAATGTTGATTTATCCAGTAATGAATTTATGCCAGTCATTATGGGTGCCATTCAATCATTAATTCAAAAGATTCATCCAGAAATGCTGATTCATCCACTAATTATGAAAGTTGTGCCTTTATGAGTAAGTTTGTTGAATCTTTCATTGAAAAGATTCATTTAGAAATGCCAATTCATCATTAATGAATTGGCATCTTTATGAGAGAGTCATTGTATCATTAATTCAAAACATTCATTTAGAAATGCTGATTCATCCAGTAATGAACTGACAACCTAATGTCATTTAATTATTATTTGAAAGATTCACTCAGAAATCAATCGATGTTTTATGAGTCACTGATTCATCCAAAAGATCCATTAAAAATGTTGATTCGCCAAATAATTAAGTGATGCCTGAGTGAAGTCTGGGTTATTAAATTATTCAAAAGATTAATCATTATTTAGGAAATTCATTCAAAACACTGCTTCGTCCATTTATTTAACAACTGATTCATTCATTTTAAACAAATTAAAAACATTCTAATGAAATAACATGCTTGAAATAGACTACAGTGTTTAATATTTTGTCAGAACTGATCATCTATTTTAAACCCATATGAGATATCCCAGTGTGTATTGTTATGCTCATTGACGTGCATTAACTGCATTAATCCCTCTGCTCCAGGGTTACAAGGTTTTCATTATCTCAGTAGATCACGTATCACACCTGTCTGGAATTTAACCCCCAATATTAATCTTAACAGCCCTAATAATGTGTCCACCACCTACTCAAGTCACAAATCACACAGCAAGTTTTCAGAATTAATTGTGACTCAAGAGGAAAGAGTTTCATTGAGGTTTAACAGCAGGACAGATGCGCACATAAATCAAGTGAGATTACATGCGCAGAAGGATTTACTTTAAGATTAGCATACAGCAAATAATTGCTAGTTTTCATGCCAAAAGAGTAACTGTATAGTAACTAGTAACTCTGTTGATTTTGTAATACAGTACAGTGGCCAGATTTCTATCA
Source organism: Danio aesculapii (assembly GCF_903798145.1). Lineage (NCBI taxonomy): Eukaryota > Metazoa > Chordata > Actinopteri > Cypriniformes > Danionidae > Danio > Danio aesculapii. The sequence continues at coordinate 27,643,571 of NC_079447.1, read as the reverse complement.
AGTCATGTTTGCTGAAGGGCTCCACCTTGATGAGGACAATACAACTAAAAAAATGAAAATAACAGTGGACGTCTGCCAGTGACCACTTAGATATTTACAGCATTGATCAGCATGACTGTGCACAACAGACGTTTAGTCAAGTCAATAAGCTATGACTGAGGGTAGATTTAAGAAATATTGCTTTCCAGAAAGTTCTATGCTGACAAACTGACATGCTGACTCATTTGCTAGACAGCAAATGAGATCTTTGCAAGACGCCCACACTAACCAGTAAAATAAACAAAGAGTATTACATAAAAACATGATCTGATAGGTATGAATGGTCATTTTTTAAAATCATTTTAACATGTTAAAATAAAGAACACCCTGCAGACATTTAGATGACATTGTTGTCTCAACAATTATGTAATAAGAAGCTTTTTAATAATAAATTGTAACATATGTACATGTGTATATAGAATGACTAGTTTTTTAACGGCCAGTCTGAATTCCAGCATAATTCATAATGTTAAAAACACAGTTATTTTTGGTGTTTCATGCTTTTATAATTAATATTTAATATAATGTCAAACATATACTAAACTTAAAGTTTTTGAAAAGCTATTTTGAAAGCAAAATTGTCAAAACATAATACAAATTAGGACTTTATTAAACGTTACAAAGCAAAAAAGATAATAAATAACGTATAATTTAATCATTTCAATTATATTTAATATCTTGATTTTTTCACAAACTGTTAATATAAAATAGTCTAATAAAAAAAACTAAATTCAAGTGAATTTGAAAGTCGCATCGTTCATGTACTTTTGCAGAGTATTTGTTTTGAACACAGTATAAACATGAAACTTGGTCACAATATGATAAATATTACAAGTATTAGCCTACGACACAGTCCCTTAAAGAACAATGCAAAGCTACAAAAACAATCATGTAGGCGTGTAGTGTCATGTTAGCTTCTTCTCCTTGTGGGGTTAATGGCGGTTAGTGTCATGCTAGCAGTACCACGCATCGCTATACACACAGTAGCTATTGTTGACACACTACAGGTAAAATGATACGGCAAAATTCAGAAGGATGTACAGTAAAACCGCGCTCCATGATGTGCAGACTTCTGAGTTGTTTGTCTAGTCTAGTTGCTGTACAATTAATACGGGATAACTGTCAATACCTTAGAAAAACCCTTTTCCTAAACGTAACGAGTAAATTTTGTAGGCTAGAAGTGCTTTATTTTGAAAGGAACATGGATGTAGTTTGTATGTAAGAGGAGGAGTCATTACTCTCCAGCCACACCTTTCCTTCTTTAAAACTTCACTTCCACTCCTCTCAGCTTCACGGTTGACAGATCAACAGGTAAGCTGTTGTTGAATGAACGCTTGCTTGATTTTAGTAGAATGTTAAGCATAATAGTTTCGAAAGTATTTTCCTCTCCTCCTTTCAGCGCCTTATGTAACACATTCTTCTTTAGATCCTTATCCGCAAAACGCGCTCATGTTTGTCACTGTTTCTATTCGATTGTATATTTCAACAGGACGACTCCTCTGCAAGAGAACACTTCGACCACTACAATGGCTTCATCTCCAAAATGCCTCGATAAAGGTAAGAAATGCAATGGAATTTAACAAAATGTTGCACAGTTTGAACTGTACTTACTTCCCTTATGAAAAGCAAACATGATTGGGTTGTAGCTGAAAGTGTACAGTGCTCAGCATAATTGAGTACACCTAATTTAAAAATGAACATTTTTATCAGTTTCTCAGTGAATATAGGCAATGTATTTTGGTGCAGTTAAACAAAACAGATTTATTAAACAGGTATATTTATTAAAATAACTAAAAAATACAATACATTTTTTTTTCAAATTTTTCCCTCTTTTGATTTTTCCTCTTTTATTTGTACTTTAATATTTTTCTATAACATATACATTTAGTTTTTGGACTGTTATCGTAAGTTATTTTGTTAGATAAGCTCCAGATTTTGCTTTAGTGGTGACTAATCTAATGTATTTGTACAAATATAATATTGTATAGCTTCCTACTAAAATATGAATTTGAAAGATAGATATGTAAGGGGTGTATTTATGTTAAGCACTGGAACTTGACCACAGTAATAGGCATTTTAAATTTTTACTACAAATACCATTAGTATAGTAAAACCATCGTAAATTTTCTTGACTGTTGTAACTGGAAAAACATTTAAATATAATGTATGTCCATCTGCATAAATATTGAGCTAGTTTTTCATAATTAATTTCCTATATCACAAACCATACTAGCAGACATTGCCATCATACGATCATTGTTTTATTGAGTTTCTTTCTGATGTAATTAATTGAATAATAAAATATTATTTTTCATGAATAATTAAGAACTTGAACTCAAGAATTAATCTGATTAATCACATTCAAAATAAAAGTTTGTTTTGATGTAATATATGAGGGTTTTATATTTATTATGAATATGTGAAACACACAGGCATACAAATAAAACTAGACAAAAAAGTTTTGGTACATACAGTTGAACATACAGAATTATTAACCCCCCTGAATTTAATAATTCTGATTTCCACTGTAGATGTCAATTTATATATAATTTGTATCATATACTTATATATTTTATATCTATATATAAATTTTAAAAAATCTCAAATATATGCATGCATGTGTGTGTGTGTGTATGTATATGTGCATATGTGTACATGTATGTATGTATGTATGTATGTATGTATGTATGTATGTATGTATGTCTTGAAATATATCTAGTCAAATATTATTTCCTGTCATCATGGCAAAGAAAAATAAATCAGTTATTAGAAATGAGTTATTAAAACTATTGTGTTAAGAAATGTGTTGAAAAATCTCTCCATTAAACAGAAATTTGGGAAAAAAAATAAACAGGGGGGCAAATAATTCTGGAGGGCTAACAATTCTGACTTTAACTGTACATTTTATATATATATATATATATATATATATATATATATATATATATATATATATATATATATATATATATATATATATATATATATATATATATATATATATATATACACACATCAAAACTTTTGTTTCAGATGCAGTTAACCATTTGTTTTATATTGATTTGATCCATATGAAGCAGTTTTTCCATAGCCAATTATGCATATAATATTTACATTTTTGTATTCTATTGATAAAACAGAATGTTCTGCTCCTGGACCAGTGCCGAATGGCCAGATTCGGCTCTACAGCATGAGATTCTGCCCTTTTGCTCAGAGAACCAGGCTTGTACTCACTGCCAAGGGAGTGAAGTGAGTACTAATACAATCTTTGTTTAGATGCGGGGGCTAATGTGTATATGTGATACTTTAATAACAGAGCATAGATTAACATGAGCTCTGTACTGGCGTCAAGTAAAATCTATATTTTAAATACGTAACCACTGTTCAAATTTGATTTTCCCTTTACACAGACATGACATTATCAATATCAATTTGGTAAGCAAGCCTGATTGGTTTCTGAAGAAGAATCCTTTTGGGACCGTGCCAGTGTTGGAAACCTCTAATGGTCAGGTGATCTACGAGTCTCCAATCACCTGTGAGTACCTGGACGAGGTCTATCCTGAGAAGAAGCTGCTCCCATCTGACCCGTTTGAGAGGGCGCAACAGAGAATGCTGCTGGAGCTTTATTCAAAGGTAACTAACTCGTACTGTATGAATTCTTAAATATACTACAGATCGAATTACTGTATTTAGGGCTGCACAATATATTAATATTGCAATGTGCAAATCTGCAATAATTACATCACAGAATCTGTCGGAAATATAAGCCAGAACCACAATTCAGAGCTCATGTGATTTGTAGTCATCTCAAAGCAAAAGATTTAATTTGCATGTGTTTAAGACCTGTTATTGTGTAAGATTGTAATTAAATAAAGAAGTTATAAATATTAATTGGATTTAATTATTTGTAAGATGAAGACTATAGTGTTATTATTTTTATATAGATTGAATTAGCTTAATACTGTCTCCACAGAATACATTAAAGCACTGTTTTTATTCGTTACTACCTTTGTTTTAATGTTTGCATGTACTTTGTTCATTATATCACATGCAGATATACTCCCCTACAAAATAATTCCAAATCAATGTCAAATTATGAATTTAGGTCCTCTTTTGAAATAATATTCACATTGCGATATATACAGCAGAAAAACTAAATACTGCGTTTTTTCCAGTATCATGCAGCCTAACTGTATTAAGCATTTCCATGTACCAGTAGAAGTGCGGATTCAAAATCCAAGTAGTTACTTGAAATAAACGTGAAAGTCTTTGTGTTATCAGTTAAAGGGATCATTCACACACACAAAAAGTCATCATTTACTCATACAGTGCTCAGCATATATAAGTACACCCCTCACATATCTATCTTTTAAATTCATATTTTTAATAGGAAGCTGTACAATATTATATTTGTGCATATACAGTAGATTAGTCAGTATTGAAGCCAAATCTGGAGCTTATCTAACAAAATAACTCATGATAATGGTAAAATTTAGTTGGAAATTTGTAGGTTGTATTTTTTTTTTGCCATATTTTGCTTGAATTGAATTGTATTAACTTTCAATTTCTAAATATGTTTGGTGAATAAAATATTATTTTAATAAATATATCTGCTTAATAAATCTGTTTTGTTTAACTGCACCAAAATACATTGCCTATCTTCACTGAAATGGATACAAATATTCATTTTCAAAATGGGGTGTGCTCAATTATGCTGAACACTGTACATGTGGTTTTAAACTTTTGAGATTTTTTAGTTCTGTTGAACAGAGGATATTTTGAAAAATGCTGGTTGCTGGCACCCATTGACTTCCATAGAAAAAAGTACTATGGAACCAGCATTCTTCTAAATATCTTCTCTTGTGTTCAACCAAAGAAAACAAAGTCAAATAGGTTTTGAACAAGTGAAGGGTGAGTAAATGGAGGAGTTTTCATTTTTGGGTGAACTATCTCTTTAAGGAAACCACAATAACTAAAAAAGTAAACCTTTACCACTCTGTATAACTGAAGTATCGTATTAATTATTAATCCCATTAGTCATGTTAAATATTAATGATTTCAACTGCATTAATTTCAAGTCAATTCATCCTCTCTTCAGGTGATTCCATACTTCTATAAGATCTCTATGGGCAAGAAAAGAGGAGAGGATGTCTCAACAGCTGAAACCGAATTTACAGAAAAACTCGTCCAATTAAACGAGGTAGACTGTCATTTTTACACTTTCTCAAAGTATATTGTGTGTGTGTGTGCATTTATTTCTATATATTTATATAACTTTTAATTACTATCTTTTATTAATATATTTCGCTTTTCAGGCTTTGGTAAACAAGAAGACCAAATATTTTGGGGGGGATTCCATCACAATGATTGATTACCTGATCTGGCCATGGTTTGAGAGGGCAGAGATGATGGGAGTGAAGCAGTAAGTTTTTTTATTATTATATATTAATATAAAATGAATGTACAATGATCACAAAAATGTACTGCCATTTGACCTGACAAGCAGTAGCAATAGCATGCTGCTGAGTCATGGAGGTGAAGTCAAGCAGATATGCAAAAGAAAGATGAATGACTGAGATTAACAAAGGTAGGGCTTTGGTTAGAACTATGCTTAGTGAACTTTGTGCACACAAAAAAAGAGGAGAAAAGGTGCTTGTTCTCCAAGTAATGAACGTAATCTATATTTCTATAGTAAAGTAGTTTATTATTACTAGTACAATAGTTTTGCATCTATCAATTTCTTTTTTTCAGTTGTCTGGCCAAGACGCCGGAGTTGAGGAAGTGGATTGAACTCATGTTTGAGGATCCAGTTGTGAAAGCCACCATGTTCAACACAGAGGTTCACAAGGTGTTCTTCGACAGCTTCATGGATGGAAACCCTAATTATGACTATGGTTTATAGAGCAACATGCACTGCTGTCTATCTGTGGAACGTGTATCATTACATCTTTGTCTGTATATTTTTATTGAATTGACAGCAAGTTTAGCTTTTAAGCTTAAGACCAGATACTAATCTCATGTTTTTTTTTTTTATTAAAAAGGCTACAACGGGTATATTAACATGTTTGTCACTTATACATGAATTTAAATAAACTGGTGTATAAAATATATGGACAAAACATGCACTCTTTTGTTTATTTCTTTAATCCCTATATTAAGGACTTTCTCTTTAGGCGAAAGTACATGCAGCTGAAGCAAGCACTACATGCTGTGAGGCTGCAACACATTGTTTCCTGCTAGGGGAAACGACTTACAAGTTTAAGTGCAATTCTCACTTGTGTGTGTGTGTGTGTGTGTGTGGATTTAAAATACAAAAATATTTTTAAATGAAAATAGTGAGAAATTTAATTCCATACTAAAAGTGTCAAGTAAAACCATTCCCATGCTACTGTGCAGATGGATTAAAAAGGAATTAAACTCTATAAAATAAGCAGCATCACAATGTACAGGAAAGATTTCAGACCTTTGAAGTAGCTTTGACATGTACATCACTGTTTTCAGTTGCTCGTAGTTGCTTGGCTGTGCTATTATTGACAATCTCTTGCATGTTGGCACACACACGACTCGCATACTATGATATTGTTACATAATTTATGAGGCTAACATGACATAATTTGAAATAAGAGCCTGAAACAGCTGCCAGATGAACGACGAAAGAGTGTTTCTTCAACCACGTGCTCATGACAAAACAAAGAATAAAAAAAAAATCCCTTTAACAAAAATGCATTATGTATCCTGAACACATTATTAAAGCATGAATGAAAACCATGCATGATAAACACCGTTACATAGATTTTTCTTAGTATTCAACAAGTCAAGCATGTTCTCTACTGACAGCTTTCCCCTTTGTGAAATATTAATAAATACAAAAAACTTTCCAACATATTTTAATGTCACTTTTTAACGACCTAAAAGTGTCCATAGTTGAAGAAACACCCACACATTATAAATCGTAACAGTCAGTGCTTAATATGTGGTTTACATTGAAGGTGCATTACTTCATGTAATGAGGCTGTTGGAATCCCCTGCACTCAAAGCAAGAGTCTAAATTTGCTCCGCTGAGCTGAATTCATGCCTCACATGACCGTTCGAAAAATGAGATGTATATTCCTGAACAAGCACAGATGTATTTCTGACCATCTCCTCAAAATGCTCCTCCATTTTGGCATATACGTGTCTTTGTAACACAAGAGGCCTAAACAAGTTTATCGGCTCTGCGGTACGGATTATTTTGGGAACAAGAATTTCAACCGGGATGTGAGGGTTCCCGACAACGGCATGATAAAGTCTCTTTTCTTCCAGGCTTTGTTGAAGGAAGCTGAGCAGATCTCGTAATCGGCTATCAAGATTCTGAGGCTGCCACATTGCAGGACGTTTACTCAACAACAAATGCAACAGCGCCGTTTTTATATGATAACTACTTAAGGCACTTCTCCCCGTCAAAGTGGTCTGCTTTTTGTGCAAAAAAGAAACTATTTGAAGGCAATGAATGTGGCAGGAATTTGTAGGAAGGCTTTTCGCCAGGTGTTTAAGCAGATTCTTCTCATAAACACTTAGTGAGAGTTGCCAATGAGTGTCTGAGGAGTTGCTAGTGTCAGATGGGAAATGGGAGAGGAGGTAAGCGTCCGTGTTCTCAAACTGAACAGCAGGGGTAAGATTAAGAACGACTGTCTTTCCGGATCGAAATTTGACTTTCAGAGCTCCAGGAAAGTCCAGGTTTCGAAATGCCAGCTCAAAGTCGTACTTATGAGAGATCTGGCCCCAAGCTTTGCTTACGGAAATCTGGAACCATCTCATGATCTGACCTTTCGACAAAAACGCAGTGTCCCTTGCACAGAGGAGCTCCGGCAAAGCATTGTCCTCAAGTATTTCACACTCATTTCTATTGTGAAGCAAACACAGCATATCATCACCAAGATCGGTAGAGCCACAAAGACAATCCGTGCCATTTCCACCGGGTTTAATGAGTTGAATCCTTCCACATCCCTGCAGGTCAAGTGGGATTTCAGTGGAAGGGTCGCACCAGAGTTCAAACTGAAACCTGAATGGTTGGGGAGGAGAAAAAGGCACAATAAGGTCACATGTAGGAGGTTTAGAGACCCTCCAGGATTCGAACATACTCCCTATCCCAACAAAGTCCTCAACTTCCAAGTCAGATTCTTGGTCACAAATACTTCTCAGTGCCTCCAGCAAATCATCAGCAAAACCCTCGATAAATTCCCGCACTCTTCCACTTTCATTGACGTAAGGATGGAAGCGGGTCTTGCAGAAGTTATTTAGGACATCTCGATCTAATGTGATAGTCTTAGCACTGAGATAACCGGTACTGCAATCTCCATCTTCATCTTCTGCAGGGTCTGGAACTTCAGCAGGGATTATATCCTGCCTGCAAACCTCGATTGTGAAGAAAATGACAAGGCAGAGGGCACTCCAAAAGTACCAGCCATAACCGTCCAGATCACCAATCACAGCTTTTTCAGTCTGTGAGATCTCCTGCTCCAGGCGCTTCTGTTCAGCCTCCAGTTTCGCCTGGTGCTCTTTCATCCGGGCCAAAAGGTCTTCATCTTGCTCGGGGACGGTGGTGTTCTCGTTGGGGAAAAGAAGCGGGTGGTTGAGGATTGCCGCTACTACCACCATGCAAACTCGTGCAATCGCACCTTGCATCCTTTAGTGTGTGTCTGGGAAAACACATTTTTTGGATTACTCTCAGCATCTTGTAAGAAAACTTTTTAAAATGTTAAAAAATTAAATAAAACATGCCATCGTCAGAGTGCTATTTGTAAACTCCAATACAAAGACTGTCCTGCACTGGGGAAGGAAGTCAGATAACCCTTAATAAACATAAATTAACCCAGCTTGACAACATGGGAAATGCTTAACTACTTTTTTCTGTTCCGTTGGGTAAAAGCAAACTTGTGTAATCCGATCTCTGCAAAGAATTTAGACATTTTGACTTGACTAAAGCGAAGGATGGAATGTCGTATTTACACTGAGGAAGTTATGTAATTGGTTTATTTATGGTGTGGCACTTGGAGTCTGAGTGACTCTTGGAATGAAGCAGATAAAGTGCCATATTTATGCTGTCTGCAAGCTACTAGCACATTCCATGAATCTGGTACACTGGTAACTATACTGTAAACAACATTTATTATGCTTAAAGTTATTTTAGCAATGTTCAAATAATTATTTACTTCCATACATAGGAAATATTTGGTCTTGAGAAATTGCAAAAATCACTGTATTTATGCACTTTTGGTTACAAGTTGCAAAAAGAACAACAATATCATTCAAAATTTTGTAAACAGTACAATTTTGTAGTGTTTTTGAAAAAATTAAATGCCACCAAGGCTACATTTATTTGATCAAAAATAATATAACACAATACTATGATATATTATTCAATGTAAATTAATTTCTTTAGGATTTTTATGTAAAACTTTCATGTGATTCAAATGTGAATTTTCAGCAGTGTTTATTCAAGTGTCACATGATCTTACATAAACTAATTGAGTATGCTGATTTAGTGCTCAAGAAACATTTATCTATTATTAAAAATGTTAAAAACTTCTTTGCTGCATATTTTTTGTGGAAACCAATATATTATCAATCAAACATAAAATCTAAAAAAAAAAAATAAAAATAACCCTAACCCCCTTTAAAAACAAATTTTTTTCACCATGAAAACATTAAATGATACGTTACATACATAGTTAAAAAATATTTTCATTAAATGTTGTTATTTTGAGCATTCTACTCATCAAAGAATCCTGAAAATGAAATATATCCATGTTTTCAGAAAACTATGATGCTGAATAAAATGTATCATCAGAGATGGTAATATAAACCTGTAAAAGAGCATTAATAATGATGGATTATAAAAAACAGCAAATCAGCATACTTGACAATCGTGACAATTAAGAATGAAAACGTTGTTTGTATTGGATTGTTCAATAATTATATACGCAGCCTTCTTTCTATACTAAAAAAACAAACAAAATGTATCTGAGCTTCACACGGGTGAGTGGGCTTTACAAACCACCTGTAGAAACATTCTTTTCCCTAACTCTAGCACTTAATTCTCTGAGCACAAACAGTTTCTTTGTATAATTAGCACTTCTTGTGTGTCTCTTCTTATTGAACCGCTTAATACCTCCTTAATTATTAGCCACTTAGGACAAAAACATCTGCTAAATGTAAAATATTAAACAATCCTAATGTTTCCAAACCGAAGACCTGTGTAAAAGAAGATCAAACAGCTTATAAAAAAAAAACTTTGACCTCATGATTCATTCTGAAAGTTCATCACCTTCTCCTTCCTCCTTTGCAAAGTGGGGGAGGTGTTCCTATTTTTTGTTATACTTTTTATTTCCATTCAGGCCCAAATGTGTACCCTTATTAGTGTATTGAGATATAACAAACAACTTGGTCATGATTTGGGATTGTACATTAAATAATTATAAATTAAAATAAATATCCATGTGAAACAGCATAAATATTCTAAGTTAAACAGAAAAAATAGCATCAAAAAAGTCTGCATAGTTTACACAATGACAGCATGTGGATCTGACTCACATTAGTTGAGCTCCAGTGAAGAAGTTAATTGTGGAATTGGTGTGGCGCTGAAAAGATTCCCACAATCCACAAACACTAAAAGGGCGGAGTCTAGACAACTACTACATTACTAAACAAACATGAAAACAGAGACGCTATTACGACAGAAACGCTGTTCAAATGCGGGACTTTAATGATTAAAAAGTCACTGGTAAGTTTAAGAAGCGAGCAAACGCCTTAAAAGTGTAGACCAGAGGGTGGTGACGCAATAAACTAACGTTAACGACTTAAAGGCAGAGCATCTTACAGCTTCTCCTTTAAAACGACACAATTTGCCTATTTCAATTTTACGTTGACGTCTTAAGGTGTTTTACGAGAGTCCTGTTGAGTATTTTTGTTGTTTTTATCACAGCTGTTACGGTCAGTTGAATAATTTATAACGATACCACTCGCGGCGGGTCTTTGTTTTAGCCAAGAACACAATAGTAACTTACACCGCAATCCAAGAGTTAAAGTCCAGCGTTGCTCATTGTTTCAGACTGAAACTGAACCGACACGAGAGAAAGCGCGGTCCCGTTACTCCTGTTTCCTCATCTGCTCCACACGACGACTTGAAGCTGCTCTCACATCCAGGAAGTGACCAGTGAGGCCGTTTTCGCTCCTCTATAAAAAGCACGTGGGTCAGACTCAGCCCCGCTCTTGAGTCAACATCAAATGTCACACACACACTCACGCATGCAGACTATTCTCTGCGGAGAGCACACACTTTCCTCGACGTGAGGGAAATTCTAAAGTCATCACTAGTTACAAGTTTATTATTAATTCATTATGGATGGACCATGCAATTAAAATTAAATGCGCATAACGTTCATGTTTGAGAATTAAAACATTATTAATAAGTGATTTCCTGAGATATAACAGTGCTTGGCATACAAAGCAGCTTTAAAACGTTTAGAAAAATTGTAGGCTTTTTAAAGACATGCGCAGTGGCTGCTTAAGTCGAAAGACAGATACACCCACAAGAGGCCGCTACCTCATCAAAGTTCAACAAAAATATCGTTTTAAGAGGCAGTGATTGTCAGAGAACCTGTTGACAAGATCATTTCAAACATTTAAGAAATGTTATTGTAATGGGTGCTGCTAATCTTGGTAATTAAGACTTTGGTAGTGATGGTATGCTGTTTTTATTTCATCTATTGTAAATCTGTGTTCATAGTTAATGCAACCTGTATATTATGTTCATAGTAGGCCGTATTTTGGTGCATTTAAACAGATTTATTAAACATATATTTATTAAAATTATATTTTAGTCGCCAAACATATTTAGAAATTGAAAAATAATACTAATACTAATTGAAAGATAATAATATTTAATAATTAAATTCAAGCAAAATATTGCACAAAAAAAAGACAACCTACAAAATTTCTACTAGCTTTTTCCAATTTGTTTTGCTTCTCTTGATTTTTCCTCTTTTTTAAATTTGTATTTAATATTTTTCTATAACATATAAATTTAGTTTTTGGACCATTATTGTGAGTTATTTTGTTAGGCTCCATATTTAGCTTCAGTATTGACTACTGTATATGCCCAAATACAATAGCTTCCTGTTAAAAATATGAATATAAAAGATAGATTTGTGAGGGGTGTACTTGTATATGCTGCCCACTATACATCATGCACTTGCTGATATTGCACTCCTGGTTAGACCTAAACTGCATTTCGTTGCCTTGTACTTGTACATGTGTAATGACAATAAAGTCGAGTCCAATCTAATCCAAACATTTTTAGCAGATCTGCAATTTCGAATTATATAGAATACAGGCCTAATTAATTGTTTCAGTCCCGAGAAACAAACAATTTAGTGAGGGAAAGAAAGAAAAATAAATAAACTCATGTTTGCTCTATAATTTTGAAGTATTTAGGTACAGTTTTCATAATTATAGGTAAATAATATTAAAATAATATCAGGCTGTATCAAAAAAAATATCAGACGAAACCAAACCAGTTTTAAATAGTTATGTCGGGTGTTTGGCGCGCGTACATCTGGGCGTGTCCAAAAAGAGCTTACAGGAGCGCGCTTTTGACAAGCAAAGCCATCACTTCAGCACGCAGAGCTCGAGAGATGCGTTAATACTGATAAAGGATTCGTTTCTACGTGATACAGAAATTATATGCATTTAATAAAACAGCTTTCAGAGAGTTTTCATTTAATTTATTCAATATTTTTAGTTGTTTATAGTTCTTTTTGCACAACCCAGACACAACAGGCTATTTGGAGGTCATTGTCAGATAAGTAGCTTACACATTTGTTTGTAAAAGTTTTACACATTTAAAACCTCTTAGCTGTAACGTAAACTGTTAATGGATCGTTTAAAGTTGGTACTGCAATATTTCCAGTCAAATTCTGAGTCGATCTCCAATGGTATCTGTATAATACTGTCACTGATAAGCGTCAAGCTATACACAAGTTTTGATTTCAACTGCCCCTGTTTACCGCAATATAACAAGATGTATGCAATGGGGGTCATGTTCGTCCCTCCAATTATACTGCTTCTTTTGGGAGTGTTAGTCAATCGACATACAGGGGTGCTGATGGAAGAGTGGGTCAGACCTCTTGGCAAGAGGGCAAAAAATCCAGCGGTAGTAAAGTAAGTTTGAAATTAATAATAACAATATCATGCATCTTAATAACATTCATATTAATAATGTAAACATGTTAAAATGTCTTTCTCGCAGATTTCTGCTGTCATCAATGATGCAACGGGCCCTTCTGGCACCCATGGTTTGGATTCTGATGACACTGCTAGATGGAAAATGCTTTATATGTGCATTTAGCATGAATGTAGACCCCAAATATTTCACAGGAATACCCAACAGCACCGGCCTGGAACTGGTCAAGATCATGGCTAAGGTGCCATGCAAAGAAGATGTTATCTTCAGAAACAGCAGTTTTAGAAAAGCTGTCTCACGCTATGTGCGTTGTTACTCTCAGGTGAGTGAGTTTTCTCAATTGTTTTTTCTGTATTTCTCAAAAGTTCATACATGCCTTCATTCAATGGACCGTAGTTGTCATTGTCATTTTTGACTTGACAGATGCTAAGTAAGATTGAGCTGTACAAAGTTCAAAGGAACAGACCTGTAGGTGGTTAAATTCTTTCATGCTTTGCATAACCAGATGATTCATCTATTCTTCTCCTTCAATTTATTTTCTCTAAGGCAATAGGCTGGTCAATCCTCCTCTTCTTCATTTTTTTGGGTGCAGTGGCTCGCGTCATCAAGCCTTGCTTCAATCACGCAACTTTTCTCCAGACACGTTACTGGAGCAATTACTTGGACATGGAACAGAAACTTTTCGATGAGACCTGTGTCCTTCATGCGAGAGATTTCGCCAGAAAAAGTGTGCTGCAGTTCTTTGAGAACATGCGAGAGAATGTGACTGTGAGAATGCCCGTCTCCAGTGCACCCAGACACAGCACAGTGCAAAATGAATTTGGAGAGGAAGAAGAAGAGCGTTTGCATGGTATAACCAGACAAGATCAGGTGGATCATTTGCTGCAAACATGGTACGAATGCAAACCAGAACTCGACGTGACCAAGATGGCCTATAAACCCAAAGTATGTATCACTTGGGAAGACCACAGTGGAAGGCCATTATTCTCTGATGTGTGAAACTCAAATAAAACTGATCTCAAGGAATCGTGCAAAGTTGAACATAGTCATTTTCTAAATTGTAAAATCAGATTATTTTCTAGAAAGTTCAAAAAGATTTAGTTTTAGCCTTGTTCTTGCATGCTAGTGCATTTGAATATGCTGGGATTTAGTTTGTGTAACTTTGCATGTCTCTTTCCACACACATTACACAACAACCTCATGGATATGGCTTGGATGCAAATGACTGCTGAACCTCAGAAGCACCTGAAAAAAGACAATGTATTGTAAATTTATGTACAGTTTATCTGTATTTATTAATAATAAATAAATAATAATAATTTTGGCTGTATGGGAGACACTTTCACTGATATCTGTGTTTCTTGCCCATGTCTTTACATTTGACTTTGGTTCAGGTTTTAAATGGCCAGTCATTACATAAATCTTTTGTCATTTAGATATACATTTTCCACTGAATATAAACAATTTAAGCACAAGGCAAGGTGAGGACGGAAATCACACCCATCTATGTAGGTGAAGATAGAGCCTGTAAAGGAGGGGCCGTCTGTCAGTCATGTGTATTGATGCATTAAGTTGACAGGGTGAAGTTTCATCAGTGTGAATTCAGCTTGCTTCAGCAGCCTTTCTCTCTTTTCTCTCTGACAAGGCAGAGTAAGTTTTTGATTATTGCAGTACAATCTATTATGTATTGTTCCTCAACTGTAACAAGTGTATAACATTGTACTTTTTTGTTTTAAAAGGTGAAATCCCGTTTTAAAAATGGATAAGTTTCGGATAATGGTCCAGTTTTTGCAAGCCAACCAAGAGTCCTTCATGAATGGCATCTGTGGCATCATGGCTCTGGCAAGTGCTCAGATGTATTCCTCATTTGAGTTTACATGCCCTTGCCTTCCAGACTACAATTATGCCTATGGGATAGGCATTCTCATCGTTCCGCCAATATGGTTCTTCTTACTTGGATATGTAATGAACAATAACATATCAGTGTTAACTGAAGAATGGAAGAGACCCGTTGGAAAGCGCAGCAAAGATCCGGCGGTTTTGCGCTATATGTTCAGCTCTATGACGCAGCGCGCTCTCATCGCTCCGGCTGTATGGATAGCCGTGACTTTAATGGACGGCAAGAGCTTTTTGTGCGCCTTCAGCCCCACGGCGGATTTATCCGAGTTCCTCAACGAGAGCTATCAAAGCTTATCCCAAAAAGAGCTTCTGAAAATACAAGCAAAGATTCCATGTAAAGACATATTTGAGGAGCATGAGATTATTTCCAGAGAAGCGGCCACTAGGTATATTCGCTGTTTGTCACAGGTAATTGGATTATTTCACAACTTCATTTCTAAATTTTGATTATTTCGTTTCAAATAGTAATATTAAGCTTAACGCTGGGTGATGCAATGTTTCAGTTTTGATCTTGAAAAGCGCACGCCCTGTAATTGATTGTGATTCATTAATTGCCTGTTCTTCGAATGCGGCATTATTGAATGTATTCCTGCCTGCTGGTTTTGCTGCTTCTTTTTTGTTCATAAAGGGACTTCAAAGTTAAAGTTAAAGTGCTATCAGCCATTAGGCCAACCAGCTATGAGGTAAATCACATTTACAAATATATATATATATATATATATATTAGACTTTGGTAATTCAAAGTGTCAGTAAAAGGCTACCATTACTTTGAGAATAAAAAAAAGGCAAAACAACTTTAACAACCAATGGCCAGTTTCAGCTTCTTCCGTTTCAGCTTCTTTTTTTCCTAAAAAAAAAACCTATTTTGAATGGTCTTGAGAGTGAGTAAATTATCAAATTTTCATTAATGAATTAATCAATTAAACAAATAATCCAGATAAAATCCAAATAAAAAGAATGGATCAATAAAATGTATTGAAATTAGCAGATTATGTCTACATGAACATTTTAAAAGTTTATTGAAAATCATGCATGTATTTTTTACACAAGAACAACTCATGCCATTTGCACTGCTTTCAGTGTATTTCAGATGGGCAGTTAGTGCAAGCTTTTTTTGGTATGATGCTTACAATAAATGTCGAATTGGTAGATTGTTTTATGTAAAGCATCATGGGTAAGTATTTCAATACAATTCAGTTAAACACAATATTTACAAATATATAAACATAATATGTTCAAAATATATATAAAAGAATAATAAAATGGTTTCAGCAGAAGTATAGAAGATTGATTAATAATAAACTATTAAAAATAACAATCTATTTAACTATAGAGAAAATAAAATGATTTGCATAATAAAATTGTTTAGCAACAGAAAATAATAAACTGCCTCACTGCTTACCTTATTAAATATACAGAGAAATGTTCATGTAGAAAATTTCACACGCTGAGCCTGAGGTTAAACATGCATATGTACCTGTTTTCATTTTATGATCTGCTTATGCCTGCTTGGCAGTTTTGATAAGTAAGGATCACAATATTACAAATTATTATCAAATCTGCCCTTGGTAAAGTTTTAACATGCTCCACAGAGAAAAACAGATGAGTAAAGATCAGTAACGCAGTAATGTGCATTTATAAAGTGCACTTAAGTGCACACAAAGTGCTTTAGAATAGCGTGAGGGGTCTCTCCACACCACCACCAGTGTGCAGCATCCACCTAGATGATGCGATGGCAGCCACAGGACAACAGCGCCAGTGTGCTCACTCCAGCTGCAGGTGGAGAGAAGAGACAGTAATACAGCCAATTTTATAAAGGTGGATAATTGGGAGGCCTTGAAGGGTAACGGCTGATAGACGGAATTTAGCCAGAACACCGGGGTTTACACAATGTTTAACAACCACTGAGAGTCAGGATCTCGATTTAACATCTCTTAGAAAAGACAGTGCTCACTGACAGTATAGTGTCCCCATCACTATACTGGGGCATTAGGACATACATAGACCGCAGGTTGAGCGCCCCCCTGTTGGCCTCACTAACACCACAGTAACAGCAATCTAGTTTTCCCAAGAGGTCTAACCAGGTACTAACCGGGTTCAGCCCTGCTTAGTTTCAGTGGGCAGCAGGGTGATATATATGGCTGTGATTATTAATACAATCTTTTTTTGGCATTCTGAAAGTTCAAGTTTTGAAGATACTGTTATCCTCTTTATTTAAACTACAAAATCTACTTTTGATAAAAATGGTGGCGTCATGCTGATGTGCATTATGTGCTCAGTCTATAGCTACTTGACAATCAAGTACGCTAGGACCATGCTACAATCTTGTACATTTACAGGATTATCTTTACATTTACAAAAGATTACAGAATTGACTAGAGAAATTATGTAACACACTAATCTGTTGTGTTTTCATTTTCTTTAGGCATGCGGGTGGACTTTTTTGATGGTTATAACACTCGTAGCCTTTTTGGTAAGGGCAATAAGACCTTGTTTTACCCAAGCTGCTTTTCTTAAAACCAAATACTGGTCGCATTACATTGACACAGAGCGCAAACTATTCGACGAAACGTGCAAAGAGCACGCCAAGAGCTTCGCCAAGGTCTGCATACAGCAATACTTCGAGAGCATCAGTGGAGAAATTGTTCCACAGCTTCCACAGCCCCCTGGAAAGAAAGGGAAAGGTAATAAAGATGACGATGGAGAAAAACAGAAGAGTGACGAGGAGAGGCTTCTTGGGATCCGAAAAGAAGGCGACATGAACAAAGTGCTCTGGAACTGGCATACATGTAAACCTGCACTGCTGCTGAATAAACGCACTGAAGAAATGAATGGACATGCACACTTAGATACCCACAGTCTCACTGATGAGCGCCATACCAAAAAAAAAGCTGTGGTGTATTATTCCAAAGTCTGACTTAATGGTAGTATTTTAAAAACTGAATGAAGCGCTTCACTGTGAAGATAGTTCTGTCTGCTATTGTATTTATTACATGACTTTTCATGTGACTCAACCATTCATGTGACCTCCTATTGTAAACATATTGTTTATTTCCATAAACGAGAGCATAAATAATAGAATAAAATGAGCTTAGTAACTTGTTAAAGGTGTGACCAAAGTTATAATAATAATGATAAAATGATTATGATGATCTTGATGATGATATGATGAGTATACCACTTTTTATTTCTCTTTTGCAACAAATTAAATCGAACTAAATTTAAGTTGGTGGTTCATTCCGCTGTGGTGACCCCTGGTGAATAAAGGGACTAAGCCTAAGAAAAATGAATGAATGAATGAAATTTAAATTATAGCTAAATTTAACTAAATATACATTAGGATTAATGAGAAGTTTGTTTATCTAATCTGTCAGACATAACCTAAGAACATATTAAAGATAGCGTAGGTCATTTGGAAGATGATTTGGAACTCAAGTTTTGTTTCTAAAATTAAAGTAATTCACTGTCTTGACTGTTTATGAGTTATCTTCATGTTTAGTCGAGTTTACTTATGCTTTTAAGGCAGTAGAACATTCATTTCAAGGTTTGACCAATCTCTTTGATTTTAAAAATCTAGGTTATTTTCTAGATTGTGGGGGTATTTTGTCATGAATTAAAAATATTCACTTATTTCGCACACTAATAACTTATTATAAATGCTGCAATTTTAATAAAAAGAGATCATTTTATTTCAATGTGACTTTAAAGTGTTTATTTCTAACCAGGGGTATGGTGTCCACTAGAGGGCCTCAGTAAACAAGACAAAATAAGTTTTAAAACCCGGTTTTAACCCTTAATAGCAGGGGTGACCAAACATTTTCTTATGAAGGACCTAAAACCAAACTTGATTGAGAGCTGTGAGCCAAAGGTAAATATATCAAACTGTGTTACATCAGTTTCCATGAGTAATTTCCTAATTTATTTCCTAATATACACTGTAAAACCCGATAAGTAACTCAAACTGTTTGAGGAAATTGATTGCGGTAAACCATTTAAGTTCTGAAACAATATGGGTTGAGTACTGAAAACTATATGACTTTGACTATATAGTCATATACACATATATTATTTGTGTTGATAATTTGAATTGTCAACTTTTAGAGTATTAGTAACTTAAACATTTTAAGTTCAGTTATCAAATCGCTATAAGTTCAACAAAGTCCAAACAACTAGCTACTTGAAAGGTTTGGTATTGCTCCTAGTTTTACAGTTACCACAAAAAATATAATCAATTAATTCATAACTCACTCATTTTGAGTTCTGTTTAATATAATCCATTAATGAGTTACCATAATTCTTTTTCATTCAAAGTAACCTTTTAAAAAAATATAAGTTAAACTAACTTATTTCATTTAGTGATTTTGACTGTTAGGTTTTACAGTGTAACTAAAAAATATTGCTTTAAATGACATTAACTAACTACATTTTTTGATATGAACTAATTTTTAAAAAATGTTTAATGAATTTATTAAAGTAAAAACATAAATAATCCCATTAGTATAATGGAGTTCAATGCGTAATACACTAAGCTGCACCTGCCTTTGCCTTGATCTGCTCGCCAATGGCTTGTGCTGTGCCTGATATCCGTCAGGTGACAGTATTTACATTTTTAAAAATCAGAGTAATTTACAAAACAAAAAGAAATTACTAAACAAACAAACAAACAAACAAACAAAAGGTTACATTAAATTCAAAATTACAATCTCTGTCAAAGATATTTCCTTCAACCACCCCCATCATTCTTTTTCTCTCTTTGATAGTGGACCAACTCAAAGGTTAGAATGGGCCAACTTTGACCCGCAGGGCCCTAGTTTGGGCATCTCTGCTTTATTTCTGGGTGAAGAACCACATATGGTAGCTTTATTTGCTTTGATTACAATATAACTTTATATTTTTCATAAATCTTCAAAAGTCATGTAATAACCCCAGTAACACTCCAGGGGTTTTCCGATGAGTAGGCTCACGCTCACACATAATCTGCGTCCGCAGAAATCCGCAGATTTTTAGCCCATCATGGAGTCTATGTATTTACTTGTGTAAATGTGTGTAAATTTATATGTATTCAGTTTTTAAATTAATTTCACTAATATTATTGATATAATATCAGTAATATTAAAATGTATTTACAATACAGTTTGTAAGTAATATTTTCTGTGTTTTAGTAGATATATGAGAGACTTGCATTGCTTACCAATCAAATCTTATTGGCTTTGCATTGTAAACATGAAATAAAAGTTACAAATTAATTTTTTTTTATTTCATATTTTAAGATTTTAGTTATGATACTCCTAAAATCATTCAGCATAAATCCGCAGATGTTTTACAAAATTCAGTGCAAAAATAGCAAAAAATGTCTGCAGATTTTGTCTGGCCCTACTGATGAGTATTTCAATGGGTTCCCTATAAAAGGTCAGGCTGCCAGGTGTACTACATTGCTGTAGACAATGAAGGGCTTTTGAGTCAAAAAAATGAAAACCAGTATCTTTGAAGGAACAATAGGTGTGACTGAACATCTCATTTGCGGTGTGTGACGGGGGATCCATTTCATTATTCCAATTTTGTTTGTCACCCTTTATTTTAAACACACCTAGTTCAACTTCAAGGCTTATATAACGTCATGTAACGGAAACAATGCAAAATGTCCCTATTTTTAACAATATATTGGATGTTTATACATAGAATTTCACAGTAGAATATGATAAGTATTATTTGATAAGCTTTAAATAGTTTTTGTTCTTACATATATGACTTTTATATCGCTATATTGTTATTTTCTGCAAGATCTAATAGTCTTATCTGCTGACATTTCACTTTGAAGACAAGAGTTTATAATAGAAATGTTGTTTTTTTTTTGTGATTGTACTCAATTACTGTAGCACAACCTGTTTTATTTAAATGCCTATTAGATCCATTTAGGGCCGAAACCAGATTGTAATTGCTGATGGTGATTCACTGCTATAAAAACACAACAGACAAAGCGAGGGAAGGATCTCACTTCTTTAACACAACAAATACAGCTACATATAGGTATCTTGTTGTTGCTGTTTTGTTTACAATCTGCTTCTGGTTGTAAATCATCTTTGTGGGACCATTTGTACCACCTGACAATGAAATGTAAGTGTTTATTTAAGAAATAATACAACTTATTGGTTCATAGTTCAGTGTAATTTATGTATTAAGGCTCGAAGAAACGAAAGCTTGTCTTATAAAGCAGTTGTTTTTATATGACTTTCTATTTCTCTGTAACTAGATTTTGTATAATGAAGCTGTTCTGATTTCACTTATTCTCATATATCTTTTTGTCAGGGTTTTTTTGCTTTAATTTAAAGAGACAACAATCACCATCAGCAAAAAGAAACTGAGTTCCACCTCTATAAACATACAATGTCTGTGTTTATAGCAGAATACTTCAAATGTATTGCAATTTACATCAAGAATAAGGATGCAACGATCTTGAACACCGTCATAGGTTTAGGAACAGTGGCTGGTCAGACAGCATACAACATCTTAGCTTTTAACTGTCCATGTTCACCACAGAAGAATTACCTGTACGGTCTGGCAGCCATCGGTGTACCAGCCCTAGCTTTCTTCGTCATTGGAGTAATGATGAATCAAAACACCTGGGACGTTGTGTCAGAGTGCCGCACAAGAAGATGCAGGAAATTATCGCCGACTGCTGCGTTTGTTCTGTTGGGATCCATCGTGGGCAGAGCAATTGCTGCCCCCATCACATGGACTGTGATTTCGCTTCTAAGAGGGGAGGCGTATGTGTGTGCTTTCAGCGAGTTCCTGAACTTCTCATCCTTGGTCAATTTCACTTCAGCTTCTCCTGGTCCTGAGATCATGGCCCGGTTTCCATGTAACAGTACGCCTGTTTTGTTCATAAACTACACAGGAGTTGTTCAACGCCAGCTGAAGTATGAATCTCAGGTACTTTTTTCAGTACTTATTCGGATGAATACTTCATACTTGTGATATGCACATCTCATTTTTATTTCTTTTCTTCATCTAGCTGTTGGGATGGTTGCTAGTGGGACTCATCTCGCTCTCTGTCTTTCTGGTTCTCTGCTTGAAAACTTGCTTCTCTCCTCTTGGCTATCATCAGGAGGCGTACTGGTCTGAATACTGCTCCAGCGAACGAGCTCTTTTCCAGCGTACAGCTGAAGTACATGCTAAATACCATGCAGCTGAAAATGTCAAGAGTTTCTTTGGGTTTGTGGCCCTGGAAAGTCAGGAGAAGCAGTTTTTTGCAGATTGCAAAGGCATCAAGAGCGTCATTCCCAGACTGGAGTGGAACCGCGTCACGGGTGTTTATTTGTACAGAGAGGTCGATGACGCTCCCTTGTACAGTCGCTTAAGCAAATGGGCCATGTACACAAATGAGCATGACTGTTAAGTAATTGACAAATTGCTGTTCAATTAATGAACAATATACACACCCAAAAAGTCATATCTTTGGTATTAAGAAACGCCCATGAAATTTGTGCCACAGACTAGAACATTTTATAAAATACAATAATTTAAAAAGTATAATTAAAAATGGTATACAATTTTTGATTCTTTTTTTAATGTAATAAAAATTGTTGATTTTCAGAAATAATGATAATACATCAAAACTGTTAATATACATGCAATCTGATTTTAATTTAAAATCTTATATTCAATGCTAAAGTATGACTTATTACTGCAAAAAAATACTTAAAAACTTAACCACAACTAGCGAAGCAAAGATACAAGACAGTGCCCTTAGGTATGTTTTCTTTTGCAATGATGATGGCTTATGGATCGAGATCAAACTTGTCTGGCATTTTATTACTGTGCTACAACTTACGATATTGGCATGTTTTTGGGTGGCCTTCCACGGTTGATTTTAAGGACAAGCCGTTTCGATTTTCAATCATTCATTCATTTTTTATCAGCTTAGTCCCTTTATTAATCTGGGGTCTCCACTGGGGAATGTGCACTTTCACTCTATGTAGCCTATTAGCATAACATTTGGGTTATTAGCATAACAACTTGGGTGGCACTAAATAATTTACTTAAACTCACCTAGATTTGCTCTAGACGTGATGTCTGCTGTCGAGGAGACCCGTCTAATATTATAACGTCATACAAAACAAATTGTGAAGGGATTGACTGGCGGCTATTAACACTAGCAAAACGATTAAACACTGTTTCGTCACCCGTGACTGCTCTGTGCTTGTGACGCTTGCATCTGCGGTAGCTCCCCGAGTTTTGTCAGGCAAAATCGAGATTCAAAAAGAATCCGCAGTCGGGAGTAACCATATTTAACTCATGGCCAGTGAATTCGCCACTGCTTGATTTGCATGACTGTGCAAACAGTGCTTCATTTGTTGCTTTACAACAGAAAATTGACTTTTAAACGGCGAAATAACGCTGAAAATTGATGATATGGTGGCGATATATGAATTAATATTTAGAGCATCAACCATTCAGGTTATTCCTTGGGGTTTCTTCGCTTTTGGCAGAAGGTAACTTCAAATTTTGCCTGAAAGGAACGTTACTTACTATATTCGTTTTCCATAGTTTTACGACTAATGTGTGTGATTTAATTGCACACCAATTCTGACAAACTAATTAATAAGCAGTGATGTTTTTATGACAAGAAAGGATCAAATAATGTTTTGAAATATAGAAATATTAGGCCAAGGTTTAGTTCCAAGATTTACACCATGCTGTGGTTAAATAAATAAATAAATACATAAATAAATAACTTCCAAATTACTTAATTATTTTTAACTTATTATTTTTACTTAGGCTGTTACTTATTATTGCTATATTAATATATTATATTGTATGCTAGAGGTTTCATGTATTTATATTTATTTTCAAAAGCTCAAATATTTCAGTCTGTACCATTTTGAAGAGCCTTTCTGTGTTTAAAAATGTTTGGAGGTGTGGCCTAGCCTATAAAAATACCTTGATCTTTGTTTAATTTGTTTTTTTTCCCCCAATTATATGTTTGTAGATTCACTAATTATGGGAAAAAGACATAATCGTGACAAGACTTGTGTTGTTGGATAAGAGGAGATTTAATTTATGATGTTACCCAGCCTGTTTGAGTTAAATGCTCATACTTTCCGCTGGGGCTGAAACCAGATGTGGTTCCCGCTGGTGATTCAGTGCCGCATGCACACAATAGACAGAGCGAAGGAGGGACTTCACCAAAACATAAGCAAACAGAAAGCTTACCTACAGAAAACTCATTTGTTTTAAAGACTTCTTTTTTAGTTGCCTGCATTTGGTTGTACACGTTTGTAAAACTTTGTGGATGTTCAGCAAGACTGTTGGTACCTCATTGCAATGGAATGTAAGTCTTTCCCTTTCGGAACTGTTTACTGTTTCTAATTCGAGCGCTGTGCCGTGCTGAGGCATGCCCAGACAAACTTTGTTCATAGAGCTATTTTGCATGAAATTGAGCTGAATCAGAATGCTCTGACTTCTACACGTTCTCTCTCTGTTTGTTTGTCTTTACATTTAGAGTCTGCCTCAATTTAAAGATTCTCCGAAAGGCGTTGATTAATCAGAATTAATTCCCATTGAGGAAATCAGGACAAGATGGCTGCTCTCATATCAGAAAACTTCAAATTTGTTTCACTCTTCTTCAAGAGTAAGGATGTCATGATCTTCAACGGTCTGATTGCATTAGGGACGGTGGCCAGTCAGACAGCATACAACATTTTTGCATTTAACTGCCCATGTGCGCCGAAGAAGAATTACATGTACGGCATGGCAGCCATCGGTGTACCAGCCCTGGCTTTCTTCGTCATTGGGTTGATACTCAATCGAAGTACCTGGGACTTGGTGTCTGAATGTCACACCAGAGGATGCCGGAAATTAACGCTGACTGCTGCTTCTGTTCTGATGGGATCCATCATGGGCAGAGCCATTGTTGCCCCCATCACTTGGTCTGTTATTTCTCTCCTGAGAGGGGAGGCGTATGTGTGTGCTTTCAGTGAGTTTGTAGACCCCTCTACATTGGATAATTTCCCTATAACTACAAAGACTGCAGAAATCATGGCCCAGTTTCCATGTAAGGATGTACCTGATCCTTATACTATTTACATTAAAGTGATTGAACGCCAGCTACAATATGAATCCCAGGTACAAATCACTCCTTGATTGAATCAATACTTTGTATAATTGTCTTTTTAATGGTATATGCATAACTTTTGTTTTCTCTCTCTCTCTCTTCTAGCTGTTGGGATGGTTGCTGGTTGGAATTGTTTCGCTTTCTGTCTTTCTGCTCCTCTGTCTAAAAAGCTGCTGCTCTACGCTTGGCTATCACCAGGAGGCATACTGGACTCAATATCGTTCCAACGAACGAGCTATTTTCCAGCGTACAGCTGAAATACATGCTAAATACCATGCAGCTGAATGTGTCAAGAACTTCTTTGGCTTTGTGGCTTTGGAAAATGAGGAGAAGGAGGTTCTTGCAACTTGTAATGGCATCAAGAGCGTCATTCCCAGACTGGAGTGGAACCGCGTCACAGGTGTTTGCTTGTACAGAGAGGTCGAAAATACTCCCTTGTACAGTCGCTTAAACAAATGGGACATGTATTCAAAAGATTTTGGGGACTGTTAAAGCTTATAAGAAAGTTTGTTGGAGGAAATGGGATGCCTCTTTTTATTATACAGTTTTATACAGTTTCATTTTTATGTATCTGTATTCTTAATTTTTTTGTTCTCTTTATGGGAAACATGTTTGTGTATGTCATTGAGATTTCTACTTTGATTATGTACTGAAGGGTTTTCTTGTTTTTATTAGCGTTTATCTTTGTAGGTAGGGAATTGGCAGCTCAAATGGTCATTTTTATAATGTACAAGAAACTATTTTGCATCTGTTTTAAGATACACGATGTACTCTCAGGTTGAAATTATCTCTTGTTATGTTTTGCTAAGCAATAAAGACAAATTAGTGTCAATCGAATGACTAAATGCCTACCAAAACTTCTTTGATACAAGTATGCCAAGCAAATCAAAAGTGTGGAAGTGAAAGAACTGTTCAAATGACATTATTAACACTGACTGTAATAATATCAAGAAGATATTTAGCAGATGCTTATATGCATAATTACCAACAAAAGTGTGTTAGGGATAAACATGAGACCATTGTGATTAACAGATGGCAGGCATGCAATTATTGAAGCTATATGCTATAAGTAAAGTGCTTTACGTACAAATTAGGCTATTACTCTTACTCCCAGGGTCGTTTATATCGAAGTTTATTATTAGCGGCTCCATGTTGGTGTTTTGTAAAATCTAATATTTACAAGGTGGGTTGTTAGCCTAACGCTCAACCCCCAACCTGGAGGACCAGGACATACACACATACACTACGGACAATTTAGCTTACCCAATTCAGCTATAGCGCATGTCTTTGGACTTGTGGAGGAACTCACACGAACACGAGGAGAACATGCAACTCCACACAGAAATGCCAACTGACCCTGTCAGGGCTCGAACCAGCGGCCTTCTTGATATGGGGCAACAGCGCTACTCACTGCGCCACCGCGCCGCCCACAAATAGGGCTATTACTAAACCTAAATGCAGATTCTACACAGCCTACACCTACAAACAAGTGGTATTGTAGTAGAAAAAGGTAAAACGTTCATCAGAAAAGTGGTTCCTGTAAGAACTGTTCTCTAAAATTGTGGAGGAATGCATTAACGCTGATAGCTTTAAATGCTAGGAAATTGCTTTGAGCTTGATTTTAGCAAGGATAGGAAGTCTTGCATGAGACGAGGCATAGATATGACTTGAGAAGTTTTAATATAAGCTGAGCTACAGAGGTTTGATTGCACATGCTGGGATGCTTGCCAGGAGGTAGTT
The DNA here is from genome assembly GCF_903798145.1 of Danio aesculapii. Classification (NCBI taxonomy): domain Eukaryota; kingdom Metazoa; phylum Chordata; class Actinopteri; order Cypriniformes; family Danionidae; genus Danio; species Danio aesculapii. The sequence goes on along the minus strand of NC_079447.1, from coordinate 27,616,557 downwards.
GCAAGGGTTATGAGAGCAGCCTGTGCCACTGTTCTATAGGAGGAATCTGTGGTTAGTATGAGGTTTTTGGCTAACAGGTCATTGTCCAGTTTGACACAAAGATATTTTGCTTTCTGTGTGGATGAGATGGCCGACTTGTCTATTGAAATGACAAGGCCTTGGCAAGGACGCTTCCTGGCTTGATTGAACAACAGCTTGGTTTTTGATCATTTCAGCTTCAGATGATGGGCGTTCATCCAGACAGAGATGATTGCCAAGCATGCAGTGATTTGTGAGGGTACCTGGTTGTCAGAGGGTGGATAAATAGAGGATTAGTACCTAAAATTGACATTAGAAAGATACTATGAGAGATGATGAAATGATAAATTAGTTGGTGGAAAATAAAAGTGGTCAGAGTACTGATCCCTGTGGAACACTCAATGTTTGTTGATGAGATAAAGTGGATCCTTTCATGATATTTAATCACATGCCCAGATAAGACCTGTTTTGCACCATGTGTGATGACTATAAAGATAGCTTTATTGAGTGTAGAGTACAGTAGAAGAGTGCAGTACACGGTTCTGTTTATTTTTGTCATCTGTTTCTTTAAATGCTCGCAATCATCAGTGGATGATGGATTTGACTGCTTTAAAACTACTTTTTCCAACATAGGCTCATTCTGAAAACGTTTAGCCCTATATACATTTCTGGAGATTGCAAATTATGTAGCTAGAAGTACGTGTGGCTGCATTTCATTTTTAAAGTGAATGCTATGGGGCGGTATGATGCCATTTCCTATCGTGCTTACCAGCTGACCGTTTACCTCTGTATGGACAGCTTTTATGCTGTTACGATGTCCTGTGGCTCATTGCATACATTGGAGGATTTGAGACACAGAGCGGAGCGGTTCCAGAATGCAGGTAAGACAAAAACAAAAGCCAAAAAATTAAAACAAACAAGTAAATAACAGGGTGAGAATGTGGCAAAAATCAGGCTGCTGCGAGGGCTTTTTTGGTGCTTTTAAAACACTATCGGTTGGGTTTAGGGATGGGGTGGGTGGGGGTATCGGTCAGACAGTCAGTCAGTCACACTGGTTGATTTACACGAAAAGAGCAAGCGCAAATGGCACTTGCGAGAGAAGTATGAAATATCAGAAACCATACACAGCGGTCTCATGGGACGTATGTTGCCCTCTTCAAAAATGCATACCCAATATGTAATCATAATGAGCCTGGGTTGATTTTTTCAATGCCATTCCTTTGTGCTGTTATTGCTATAAGTGTGGTGCTGTGGTGTTCTTCTTTTTTTAATTTGGAATGATTTTGTCATGAACTTCTCCTTTGGTGTAAACAGGCATTTTACTGAGAGCTGATTTACATCCACTGTATTTGAAGCAAATGTAAAATTTAAAATCCTAAATGTGTATCAAAAATTCACAGGAGAGCATAATTTGCTCAATGAGAAGAAAATAAAGCATTATATGGTAATGTATTCATGGAATATTACAGTTTGGAAAACTGTTGCGCAAGATTTTTTTAATCCTTAAGTTATATATAAGTATATGAGAATTGTGTCCTTAATCAGGTGGAAAGGATTCTAAATATTCCAACTCCTTTTTTGTTTTCACATTATGAACTGCTTCCCTCTGGTAGGAGATAGAGAGTCCCTAAGTGTAGGTTAAACCGATATAAGAAGTCCTTTGTACCAATTTCAATGGGTTTATTTAACAAGAGTTTCTCTTAATTAGCATAAAATTATTGTAACTACTGTAGTTTGTATTGTTTTTATTGTTTTTTTTTTTTATGAAATGTCTGCAGCAATATGGTGATGCCCATAAAAATATCCTGTCAAGGACAATACAGTTTACTACTACTACTACTTTAGTAAAGCTAAATGAGCAACATTTGTGGCATAATGTATAATAATACACTCAAAAAATTACTTTTGCTACTATTTATTTAAAACTGAGTTCAAACAACACGATTCATAAGTTTTTGTGGAGACAACGTAATTACTTTATGTTCAAATTCACTTTTTTGGACTCAATCCACTATTTGTAAAAACTAATAAGTGAACTTAATCGATTTGTGTTGGGACAACATGAAAAAATTTTGTGGAACCCAGCATTTTTTAACAGTGTAGCAATTTATAAGTAATAAAATACAAATTTTCAATAATAACACCTATATTAGATTTAACATGATTTTAATTTTAGTGTATGAAATGGTTATTGTTGTTCTTGCAAGCCATGACACAATGCTATAGAAACTAAAACCCTGGACAAAGAAAGAAAACAATAAAATAGCACATTTTAGCACAATGGTATTCAAATAATATTTACAATTTCAAATATTTGATCATTTTCATAAAGAATGATTTATATTAAGACTTTATTGATGGAGGTTTGTAAATCTAAGGTCATATTCCTTTTAAATCCTATTGTCACCTTTCACTTTCACCGACTTTCAAACTGACAGATCATTTTTGTGGTTTTAACACAACGCCACATATGAATTGATTGCTCAATTTCACTGCAGGGAGATTTATCAAAACACCTTTTAATTAAGCACTGATATAACGAGAATTTCTAGTTGCACATTTCCCCAAAGACACCCACAAAATCTGTTGACCAAAACTATGGAATTACCTTGATCTATTTTTTCCACTGTATTCATTATTTTTTTTCCCTGTGTGACGAAAGCACTGACATCACTGCTTGTGTCACATATTTAGGTTTTTTTTCCATTCTCATTGGCAGCGTTGCTAACAAAACATCCTCCAATTCTGTTCTGCTCTTTTCTATCCGATTATTCCCTTTGCTCTCTGACTGTTTCCCCTCTCTTGTCTCTTGCTGTTTTCGTGACTGCCTGTCAAGCAAAGTGAATCAACCCTCATTCCCCTCCCAGCCCTGTCTATCCAAAGAGCCTCATCAGAGAAACTCAGACTCGGCCTGCTGTCTGCTCGCCTGGCCACTGTCACCTCCTAATAGCCGTCAGCTGGAGAAAAGTAGGAGGAATAGAGAGAAAGAGAGAGAGAGAGAGTGTAGGATAGAAAGGGAGAGGGGGAGAGCGAGGAGGGGGCGGGTGAAAGGAGAGCTGTGATCCAGACAGCGAATCACATGAGCACAGATCTGTTTACAAACTGAGCAAGAGAGAAGTCATCGGCACCATTACGTGGAGACAGAGCTGCTGGAAAAGACGACAGGAAACGCACTGGAATCCTATCACTTTGTCTGGAAAATGAATTTTATCCTTTTGTGTCTCAGCAGAGCAGATGGTGTGAGGAAGACACAGCTTTGAATGGGCTGCTTTCACCACGGCTGTACTGCCACTGCTCTTCCTCCTCCTTTGTTACCGGGGAAAACGGTTGACTCTAACGTGAGGGTGAGAATCTTGAGCAAGAAGACTATAGAGGAAAGTGGCTGACGACAATAGAGGAAGGGGTGAGCCTTGTAGACAATGTGCATTTTCTCTCTCACTGTTTTGTTATCGTGACTCCACAGAGAGGTGCAAAATGAAAACCGCCAATGACAGCAACTTCACGTCAAGCGTGATCCGTTGTTGACGTGAAACCACACTGCCAATCTTTCGTATTCTCTGCTGCAGTTTGGATCGCGATGCTGGAAAAACAGAGCGCTTGGTTTTCAACCTCGCCTGTGGCTGCACAAAGCATTTGAGATATCAAGAAGTAGGTGTTGATATCTGCCCGTGTTTACACAGGTCTCGACAATGACTGACTTGGCTTTGTGAGTTTCAACACAAAGAAAACAAAATCACTCTGCCTTCTTCCATTTCCCAGTGAGGCGCTGGTGGGTGATGGTAATGTGTTAACCAGAGGCGTTGAAGATTCAAACTCATGCTCTTATGGTGGGAGTTTTGGGAGTGCAAACTTATATTATTGAGTGAGGGGATCATCCCACTCCTTTGGCCTGGTTTCAACACTGTCTCTTCGGACACAACTTGCAGGATCATCTAGTATAGTGGAGCAATCTTGCACCTATCCAGTGGTGTAACGGTGAGTATGATTCATAACCCCCTCCTCCTCTTCTTCCTCCCTTCATTTCTAGTTGCAACATAATCCGAACGGCTCCCTAACCATGTGTTATTCACAGAGCCCTCGACCCTCCCACTGGCTTCCTATCAATGTTTAACCGAAATCCTCCTTAAATTACTAGCACCTGAAAACCCAAGCCTTTTAACCTTTCTCCCTATTGGCACTCGCTTTCTGCCATGACCTGAAGTTGAAGAGACACACTTTGTGTCTGTGTCTATTGTGTGGTTGTTTGGCAGGATTCAACCCCCGAGGTTGGTTATTATTGTTTTCGCCCCAAATGGTGCTTCCTGACTGAGCTGGTGAGGCCTTCCCATCTCCTGCCTCCCCCTCAAACCCTCATAGATGGACCAGATGGTGGCTTTATGGCAGAAAGGGCGCACCACTCGTGTTTGTCTTGCGCACAGACAATTGGCCAGGCTTCAATCTCGCTGCCAAATGTTCTCTCTCGCTCTCTTATAATTTGCTGAGAAAGAATGGTCAGATAATAGGATATTGAGTTTTTTACGTGCATCTAAAGGGAGTGAAATGCTGAAACACAGTGTTTAAATAGTTCTGAATAGTGTTTAAATCATTGATAAACTCTTTATAATGTACTTGTCACTCCATTAGGAACTACTGGCCCTAAAACAGCAATGATTTTTTCCTGAAACAGTTGAAAGTTGTAGTCTAGCTATAGTTAAGCTATAGGTTTCAATTAGGGCACGGTATTGGAAAATCTGACATGGGGATATTTTGTTTTCCTGCAATATATATTGCGATATGAATATAATTTCAATTTGAATAGGTTTATTTGGAAAGATTTCAATCTTTAGATTGACTAAGACGATCAAGCCTTTTTCTATGCAGTGCATCTGCTTGAAATACAATAAATTACAAGCAAAATAACTAAACAAACAGTGCATTATGGGTTTCCAAGGAGAATAACAGTATTCAAGTACAGAAAATAATGTAAATTACGTGGTCATTGTTGTATTGTTTAAAAAATAACAACATCTTTATCTTCTATTCATTCATTCATTTTCTTTTCGGCTTAGTCCCTTTATTAATTAGGGGTCGCCACAGCGACATTACGCAGCGGATGCTCTTCCAGCCACAACCCATCACTGGGAAACATCCACACACACTCACTCACACTCATACACTACGGACAATTTAGCCTACCCAATTCATTTGTACTGCATGTCTTTGGACTTTGGGGGAAACCAGAATACCCGGAGGAAACCCACGCGAACGCAGGGAGAACATGCAAACTCCACACAGAAACGCCAACTGACCCAGCCGAGGCTCGAACCAGCGACCTTCTTGCTGTGAGGAGACAGCACTACCCACTGCACCACTGCGTCGCCCTCTTTATCTTTTAATCTTCAATAAATAATCCAATCCTACGATGTGACTATTGTAGATACACACACAGGGATATCGATGCTCACACTTACAGTAGGGCTGGGCGATATGGCAAAAATGCAATCTTGATAATTATTTTCCATAATGAACCATAACGGTTTACATTTCGATACCAGTTGTTGCTTCCAGATTTAAAAGAGTTCCACAACAATGACTGAAGCCACAAAAATCTGACGGTCTATTAAATGGCATAACACATTTTTGTCCAATAAATTTTTGGTGGCTGAAAATTTGATACATCTCTAATATCAACACACTTTTAAATTCATAGTTGAACATGTTATTGGCTCTTAGATCATTATAATCTAAAAAAGTCCAGAGTTTATCATTATTATTGACATATATTTTATCGCGATTTGATATAATATAATTTATCGGTCCAGCCCTACTTAAACGACATATTGTTCAGCCTTAGTTTCAATACTGAAATCTTTATTAGTAATTGCATCAAACTGCATGAGATTTTACATACATTTAATATAATTATTAAAGACAAGACTTCGCATTTTGCTGTTACTTCAAATTAAATTTGCAAACATGATTCTACACACATGGGAAGCGTATTAGCATATGGCTACTTGTGTTTCCTTAAGTGACAGAGAGTAAGGAATATATGTAATAAATAAACAATTCTACACTGTAAAAAATATATGATCAATTAGTCTTGACAACATATGCTTTTAGTTCTTTGTAACTTATTAAACTAAGTTAATCATTTTTTGAATTTTTATAAGTTAAGCAAGCTGTTTTAAGTTGGTTCAACATAAAATGAGTTAACATGATTCAGCTGAAAAATGTAAGGCAACCAGGATTTTTTTTACAGTGTATATATTCATTCATTCATTTTCTTTTCAGTTTAGTACCTTTATTAATCCGGGGTTGCCACAGCAGAATGAACCGTCAACTTATCCAGCATATGTTTTACGCAGTAGATGCCCTTCCAGCTGCAACTCAAAACTGGGAAACAGTGTATATACAAATATTCAATTCAAAACTTATTCTGAACTGTATAAAAATATATATATATATATATATATATATATATATATATATATATATATATATATATATAGATATATAAAGGTTTAAAAATCACAATTAATTAGGAGGCTGCACTGTGATTCTTAATAAAGGCAAATTAAACAGCACACTAATATACAGGGGCTAAGAAATGAAATGTATTATACTGTATTGTTTATCGTTCTGATGACTGAAAACTTCATTCCAGGGTTATTATAAAATATATTGATAAAATAAACATTAACTGAAAATAAACAAAAAAAAACTTTTTTTTACATTAAAAACTATTAATTTATATATAAAAAACGAATTAACTATAATGTTAAATATAAAAATACTTTATTTTTGAAGACAATAGTTACTCAATGATTCTAATAATAAGTCACTGAATTGCACAATAAAGTGCACATGTTTGTTATTTACGTTAACAGTGTTTGGTCAGAATTACCCGTCATACTGTACGACAGACATTAACACTTTGCCAGAAAGCCCAGGGCAGTATTCATTCTGTCATTTTATAGGGAGCTAAATCATTTGGGGTTCAAAGATGACTGTTAAAGCCACTGCAACATCATGTTGAGTTTGCAATTAACATGTTGCCTTAGGATATAAGTTAATCCGCTGTTGTCTGAATAATATTCACTGTTCTGGAAAAAACTCCCACATGTGATGAAGTAGCTTAAGCCCAAAAGTCAACTTGATACCCACAAGGACTTTTGGAGGATTTCTACAAGACTTGAATATGTTTTTTACTGTACATTGCTTTTTAACGTGAGCATATTTGTGTGTTATATTTAAAGAGCATGTATTAAACTGAACAGCTGTACTGTTTTGGTGACATTTTTTTAACATGAACCCTGTTAAGTTGGATCCTACCCTCATCATTTTCATGAAGGAAAGATCCCAAGTACAATCTATACTGTAAATACTGAACTTTCAAACAAAAACCTGTTGTGCTGAGCTGTCAAAGACAATCGAGACATGATCCAACACCGGTGTGACATCGCTTGTTTTTCGCTTTTAAAAGATGTATTACAGTGAAAAGTTCATGCTGCTCGGCGAGGTCCAACAATGAGAGCAGTGTTACATGGAGTTGAGAAACACGAGGACAGTCCGCAGGCTCACAGTATGCAATATGCATGCAGGGGCCACTGAGAAGCGTACACATGAGAATCACAGTGATGTGTGTTGTCTTTCAAGGGTCTGACAGAGAGAGAAATATGCCACCTACTCGCATGACTGATTCATGACGTATAAGTGACGAAATCAATGGTTGTGCTTTTAGTACATTTGAATCGTGCATTCTTATTTATGATAATACAAGATGATGCAAAAACGGATGCTATTCCAAAAATGAATGCCATGACTCTCATTATAAACTTTAGAGGGTATGTTTGACAAATGCATGGTGTCGTTTGTTCTCTTGCAGCATGCATTTGTGACACAGACTATAGACACACTCTGCAAAATGACCACAGACATCACCGGTCGTCTTCCACTCAACGTCTATCTCATCATTCTTGGGATCGGCCTCTTCATCTTCATGTTGAGCATGATCTTCTGTTGCTACCTGTTCAGGTAACGGTCTGTCTGTCTGGCTAGCTGTGTGTCTGTCTGTCTGTCACTCAATATACACAATAACTTGCCAACCTGCCTAGTTAACCTACTAACCTAGTTAAGCCTTTAAATGTCACTTTAAGCTGTATAGAAGTGTCTTGAAAAATATCTTGTCAAATATTATTTTCTGTCATCATGGCAAAGATAAAAGAAATCAGTTATTAGAAATGAGTTACTATTATGAATATAAAACTATTATGTTTAGAAATGTGCTGACTTCAGCTGTATCTATCCGTCCGTCCGTCCATCCATCCGTCCGTCTGTCTGTCTATGCATCTATCTATCTATCTATCTATCTATCTATCTATCTATCTATCTATCTATCTATCTATCTATCTATCTATCTATCTATCTATCTATCTATCTATCTGTCTGTCTATCTATCTATCTATTTCTCTGTCTGTCTGTCTATCTATCTATTTCTCTGTCTGTCTGTCTGTCTGTCTATCTATCCATCCATCTATTTGTTTGTCTGTCTGTTACAGGTAAACACAAATGCCAAGATATTAAAAATACAGTTGCAATCTAAATTATTAGCCCCCCTTTGAATTTTTTTATTCTTTTTTTTAAATATTTCCCAAATAATGTTTAACAGAGCAAGGAAATTTTCACAGTATGTCTGATAATATTTTTTCTTCTGGAGAAAGTCTTATTTGTTTTATTTCGGCTAGAATAAAAGCAGTTTTAATTTTTTAAAAACCATTTTAGGGTCAATATATTTTTTAGCCCCTTTAAGATATATATTTTTTAGATAGTCTACAAAACAAACCATCATTATACAATAACTTGCCTAATTACCCTAACCTGCCTAGTTAAGCTAATTAACCTAGCTAAGCCTTTAAATGTCACTTTAAGCTGTATAGAAGTGTCTTGAAAAATATCTAGTAAAATATTATTTACTGTCATCATGGCAAAGATAAAATAAATCAGTTATTAGAAATGAGTTATTAAAACTATTATGTTTAGAAATGTGCTGAAAAAATCTTCTCTCCGTTAAACAGAAATTGAGGAATAAAATAAACAGTAGGGCTAATAATTCTGGGGGTTTAATAATTCTGATTGCAACTGTACATAAGGGTTATTAAAGCAATAATAAAACAGTAATGGCTGATATTTCAATGGTAAAAAAAACCTGTAAAAATACTACAGTAAATATCCCTGACCTGGTATATTCTATATATTTATTGTGCTTTAATCTGATTGTGGATAAGTTATTTGTGATGAGCTTTGGTTCATCATATGACTTTCTTATCACCACAATGCTTATAGTTGTGGTTTTGTCTGTATAACAGTGTTTCAAAGCGTTTGGTGTATAACACAAAATTAATGAAATACGGTAGTTTATAATAAAACAATTATACTGTTTTTAACAGTAAATGTCTGGCAACCACAGCTGCTGTTTTTTTTACTGTATTTTTTACAGTGTGCAAGTAGTCAGGTAGAGAACATTGCAGAAAAATGATATAGTGAAGAGAAACACTGCTGTATGCAACAAATGTTTTTATTTCACAGACTCAGACGACAGGGAACACAAGAACAATATGGATATAATGAGGTAATTCATTACCTTAATCAAAAAGTGTGTCAAATCTTTTCATTTTGATGCAACAAAAGTTTAATGTTTTAATAATTTTTTTTATTTTAAATTAATGTTACATTGTCATTTAGCATAACACTGATGTAAAATTAAAACAACATACCTATTTTGAACAGTTTTTAATTAAATTTGTACCAATGTAAAAGACACACACAATTAAATGCCTTTTTTTCTTACAGGTTGTTCTAAAAGGCCCAGGGAAAAAGTTGAGTCTTCTCGGAGTAAGTAACCAAAGACAAATAGAAAAATACAATAAGTAATGACAAAGTTTTGTCATTTTAATCTGGTATAATCTTTTTTTTTTTACTGAAACACTAAACAAAATGACAGACAGATAGAAGGTCCAGGCAGACTTTTACTTCATCACCATTTTATAAAAAGCAACTTGACCATTCTGTAACTAACATGAGGATTCTTTTCCCTCTCCAACCTTCATTATATTTTCAGTCAACCATCAAAGTTGAAGTAATAATACTATGAGTTGTTCCCGATGTGTAACTGAATATAAATGAGAACAAAGCCCTCCGGCTGTCTCTCTTTTTTTTCATTCTTTCTCTTTCACTCTGCAGCAGACCTGTGCGGTTTGCCTGGAGGAATTTCGAAGCCGAGATGAACTAGGAGTTTGCCCGTGTTCTCATGCCTTTCACAAGAAGTAAGCTCTTTTACAATCTTCTTCTCACCCTATCCAATCTTTCTAATTATTATTTTGTAACTCTGTAAATATGCTGCTCACACTGACTCTGACACAAAACAAGTCTGCTTCGAAATCAAGTTGCAGATTCCTGAGACACCGAATATTGCTAGAGGCACTGAAAGAAAAATGAAAAGCACAAAACAAATTAAGCTGTCAAGGCATTGCGACTTAAACATGAGTATTATTCTCATGTCAGCCTGTTTGTTTCAGCCTGTCATTTTGTGACGTGGCCATAATGCATATCAGCACTGGAGTCTATAGATAACTAAAGCATAATAGAGCCAGCTATCTCTTCACTTTTCACCTTGTCTTTTACTCAGGTGTCTGGTGAAGTGGCTGGAAATCCGCAGCGTCTGTCCCATGTGCAACAAACCCATCTGCAGACTCCAGCCAGACCCGCCGCAGGGGGCCGAGGGGCCCCAGAACCCCCTGGAGGTGTGACAGAAGAGGGACGTCTCTTCTCAGAGATAGACCGGCTATCACACACCTAAAAAAACAGTGTTAAATCACCACACTACTGAAGCAGGCAGTTGAAGAAGAGTCCCAAATACAATTCTCCTGCTGATGGGGGGAGGGAGGGGAGGTGGGATTTTTGCGGTGAAGCTGAACTCATGAACTCGTGCTGTGTTCTTGGTCATAATGTAGCTTTCAGCAAGATAGATCGATGCCTTGTGGACTCCAAACAGATGAAGATATTCAGATTGGGCACAAAACGGGGGGTCTGAGTTGGCCAATCTGGGCAGTATAGTCTCCATCTGAGATGCACTGTGGTCAGAATCTAAAGTCAGGAACAGCTCAGATACCCAGGTCTGGAGCTTGAGGTTCTGTGTGGTCATCTGTGTTTACTCTTGCCAATTTTTTGCCGTTTGACGCTCATTGTTTAAGAGTCATGAAAGTGTCCTGGGTGCTAAAGGGAGCTCATAAGAACCCATGTAGTCCAGAAGAACCACATAAAAATGAGATTTGGCCTATTTAAGCTATTTAAGGTGGATGTTTTGTACTATATATGGCTCTCAATAAAATGTATAGTTTCTGTGATGGAACTTCTTTGTTTTGTTTATTTTATTTTAAATAATGGCTTCATTTTGGAACACGGAGGATTAATCTCATTGTCATATGTTGCCATTCATTCATTAATTTTCTTTTCAGCTTAATCCCTTTATTAATCTGGGGTCGCCACAGCGGAATGAACCAACAACTTATCCAGCACATGCTTTACGCAGCTGATGCCCTTCCAGCTGCAACCCATCTCTGGGAAACATCCATACACACTCATACACTATGGACAATTTTAGCTTACCCAATTCACCGTCTTTGGATCGTAGGGGAAACCGGAGCACCCGGAGGAAACCCACGCGAATGCAGGGAGAACATGCAAACTCCACACAGAAACGCCAACTGACCCAGCTGAATCTCGAAACAGCGACCTTCTTGCTGTGAGGCGACAGCACTACCTACTGCGCCACTGCGTCGCCCCATATGTTGCCAGTAAAGTGAAAATGACTCAAAGAGACTGTCATCATATCCCATCACTGTTTTAGTCAGGTAATCTCAAACATAATATTTATTCATTCATTCATTTATTTTCCTTTAGCTTAGTCACTTTATTTATCAGGGGTCACCACAGCGGAATGAACCACCAACTTATCCAGCATATGTTTTACACAGCGGATGTCCTTCCAGCTGCAACTCAATACTGGAAAATATCCATACACACCAGACCCGTAGCCAGCCTAGTGAGAAGGGTGGACCTTTTGCGGTTATATGCCTCATTTAGGCTACTATTTAATTACGAGAATTAAAAACTGCATTTTCATGACATTTTAAGCTGAAATAGATTGTTGGGTGGTCATCATAAAAAAAGTACATTTAAAAATTCATGAATAATACCAATAGCCAATCTAGTTTTCAAATTAAAGTCCCTTTTGGAATAAAACCCGAATGAAAGTTACTTGTAAAATATTTTCTCTATTTAAAAACAATACAGTAGCGAAAGATGACTTGACCTCATCAGATTGTATGTTCTCTTGCACAGCTAGATATTGGACTCATGAAAAATAATTGTGTGCACTGGTCAAAACTGATTAGCTGAAGTCACACCGAAGCAACACCCAACAGAGGATTCCACTTGGTCTTAAAATCTTGTTCAACAGGTTATTTTCACTATTTATGATGGCATAGCAGTCAAAATAGGACAAATGAGCCCATGTATGGGACAAAATCTGGACCATTCTCAGTGAGAGGTGGGTCTTATACACTTATGTCTAAACCACCCAAAACCCCCCTGGCTATGGGTCTGCACACTCATACTCTACGGTCAATTTAGTTTATGTAATTCACCTATAGCGCATGTCTTTGGATTGTTGGGGTAAACCGGAGCACCTGGAGGAAACCTACGCAAACACAGGGAGAACATGCAAACTCTACACAGAAATGCCAACCCACCCAGCTGGGAATTGAACCAGCGACCGTCTTGCTGCAAGGCGACAGTGCTATAGTATACGTGTATAAATGTTGTAACATAAAAACATTAACTAATTAACAGTAAAATATTACATAAATAAATAAATAAAGTGTCAATAACAATGCATATGTCCACCCTGTCAAGGAAGGATTTGTGACAGGGTGATCAATGACAGGGAGGACATTTTTGGCTAAAGATAGCATTTATTCAATACAGGTTGTACCTGCAGCTGGCAAAAGTGTTTCCCCATTCAAGCTCTTTGTACACACCCTAAAAGCTATATTTTTGATTTCTGATTTTTTTATATAGTTATAAATATTTTACTATGACACGGCGGACATGTTACCCTTGACAACATTTCGTTTCAAACACAATATGAGGAAAAATAGGAAACATAAGTGTAGATAGTTACTGTGTGCACATCAGATGTTTTAACCTCCTTTGAAGAAAAGCAAAATGGGCATGGGGGTGCCATTGAGTACATCAGAGGGTTTCTTAAAGGGGTATTTACCACATCATGACAGGGTGGACAGCAATTTCAAGGACACGTGCAAAATGATTAATAATATTATGAAAACAAAATAAAAGTTATCAAAATGACTTATTTTATCAAATAACTTGTTAAAGACAATAATAAAGACAATAATATTTAAAAATATTTTTAATTTGATTTAATTTACCTACTTTTTAGACTCACTGAAGTTGGCTGAGCAGTGTGTCACATAAATTAAATCCCAAAATCACATGCATTAAATGAAAGAATATGGCAAAAATTGACAAAAACATATTTCAAAACACTTATAATTCTACCTGCATGTGTGTAAATGTTTTACCAATCATATTGAACATTAGAATTTAATTATTTCACATTATATAGGACTGATTCAATCTTGTGGGACATCAAAGGCACCTTATAGTCATAATGATAATTAATAACATAATTATAATTGTATATTTTTCTGTCATTATTATTTCAATTGTCGCGTAAGTTATTTTAACTATCAATCTTGAGTATTGTAATTTTTTAGAGTCAGGGATCAAAGTTATTTTAACTCAATACCGTGTAAATATAACTCATGTATAGTGTTGTACAAGTAACTCTCTTAACAGTGTTATTTTAACTCTGATATTGGGACAATATGTTCACTCATTCTTCCTGTAGTTGATTTTGACTCTGTTAGAGTAAAAAAACTGCTATTTTTGCAGTGTATATTTTGTTTTAAAAAAGTGCTGCATATTGTTTGAGATGGCCAAAACAAAATTAGGAACCCATAAAACACAACAAAGGTGCGATCGTATCATTAGAACAGACTCAATGACCCAGTGTGTAGTTACAATAAGGATCTCATGACTTGTGTGGAAAGTGAATTATCTTGTTTGAATGGCTCTGCATCTGCTGTTTGTCGTGCTTAAACGTGAATGTGTCTATTTCAGGAGTCAACAAAACACATTGATGCAAGTCCTGTTATTCTAAAAGCTATGCAGTTGAGCTCCTATAATCTTGCTGGCCGAGTGTGAACTTGCTGAAGGCAGCTGAGGAACACAGGGTAATTTTCTCTGAGTGTTGGACAAGCATGTTATTGTTCTGATTAAAAGAGAAGAGTAACATTTGTGAGCTGTACAGACTTGCTGCCATATGGTGATCTGCTGCAATGTGCTACTTCAGGACGTCTGACACTTTGTCAGGCTAAAATATTGCCTCTGAAAGATGCTTTAAAGTGATAATATACACAAGACTAAAGTCAAGACATTAGCATTTTATATGCATAATCATTGGCTTTACTTCGTGGACTGTCACCACAAATTAGCATGCACTTCCAATGCCATGATTTTCAGTAGCTATAACCACATGTTATGCAGTGACTCACACAGCTATGAAACACTGAGGCTTCACTTTCTGGAGCTCAAATGAACACTTTGCTCTGACTGAGTGTGGGAATTCAAAATAGAAACCTTTCATCTCTGTATAAATACTTATGAGGGAATCTTTATCTCATCAAGGAGGAAATGGAAGAGGGAGGATGCTTAACTAAATGATTCAATTACATCTTAGCGAAATGAATGAACTTAAATCAAATGATGACAAATCCCTTGTAGCCATGCCTTCATCTTCCCCAAATCACAGCCATACCTGATACCTTCATCTTCTTGGCTGAGTTTAAGTTGCCATTTGATTGGTTGACGTTTCTATAATTAAAGCAGGGGAAATGCAGTCAAACTAGTGAAATGGGAAAATCGAGCGCCACCTGGAGGCCAAATTGTGTCTGAGGTATAGTTGTAGTTCACTCTAAACTTAATATCCTAGTATTTATTTATACATTTCTCTAATTTACTTACCATCAGGTCATCCAAGAGATGACTTTTTCTTAAGTTGAACATTTAAGATTTTAGCTGAAACCGTGGCCTTCGGTGACTCAGTGAATGCAACTGTGGCAAGCTGTTCTGATTTTCATTCATTCTCAGGATATGAAATCTTAAAAAAATGAAATTCTTGACATCAACAATCGGCATTTTTGATATCTTGATAATTCATGATAGTCCGGGATGCACATCTTATGGGCTATAACAACAGGCCTATAACATCATCAACTAAAAATGAACTTTTGTTAAACTGAGGTGAATAAAAAAATTAAAATTCAGAGACAAGATATTTTTTGGAAGAAACTATTTCTTAAAAGTAATCAAATATCTTGGGAAAAAACAATGAGGATAAAACATATTTTTGAGCCTATATATTTTTGTAATTTTTTATAGCCTATATATACTTCTGTAAATGTGTGTCCATTTATTTTTATTCAGGTTTTATATCAATTTCAGCATATCGAGTAACCTAATATGGTTCATGTACAATACAGTTTTTTTTTGTAGTAGGCCTAATGTTTTCTATTTTATGAGAGACTTAGGTCTGCTTTGTTTATCAAACAAGTGGATCTCACATATGGAGGACGGAAGCTGCAAAAACATTAATAAATAAATGTGCAAACAAATAAATAAATGAGTAAATAAATCCAGAAATTCCTGCATAAATAAAACAATAAATTATAGAAATATAAAACTAGTACACCCAAAAATATTAAATACAAATTTTAAAAAGAGGAAAAATCAAGAGAAGCAAAACAATAGAGAGGTTTTCTTGAAATTTTGTAGGTTGTAATTTTTGTTTTTGCAATATTTAGCTTGAATTTAATTGAATTATCTTTCAATTTCTAAATATGTTTGGTGACTAAAATATTATTTCAATAAATATATCTGTTTAATAAATCTGTTTTGTTTAAATGCACCAAAATACATTGCCAATATTCACTGAGAAATGTATTTACTGTACTCTCAAAATCATTCTGCAAAAATCTGCAGATTTTGTACAAAATTCTGCGCAGAAAGCAAAACAAATGTCAGCAGATTTTGTCTGGCCCTTTAACCTATATATTATGACAGGCTATGACATGACATGACTTTACTAATCCAACAAGGTTATTCTGCAGTAAAACGTTCATTCCATGAAATAAAAACAAATAAAACAGTATAACCGTTTTAAGCAGATCCAATCTTGTGTTATTGTTTTATAGTTTACAGTTGAAGTCAGAATTATTAGCCCCCCTTTGATTTTTAAATATTTCCCAAATGATGTTTAACAGAGCAAGGAAAATTTCACAGTATGTCTGATAATATTTTTTCTTCTGGAGAAAGTCTTATTTGTTTTATTTTGGCTAGAATAAAAGCAGTTTTTAAGTTTTTATGAACCAATTTAAGGTCAAAATTATCAGCCCCTTCAAGCTATTTTTTTTTTCAATAGTCTACAGAACAAACCATCATTATACAATAACTTGCCTAATTACCCTAACCTGCCTAGTTAACCTAATTAACCTAGTTAAGCCTTTAAATGTCACTTTAAGCTGTATATCTAGTCAAATATTATTTACTGTCATCATGGCAAAGATAAAATAAATCAGTTATTAGAAATGAGTTATTAAAACTATTATGTTTAGAAATGTGCTGGAAAAAAACTCTCTGTTAAACAGAAATTAGGGAGAAAATAAAAAGGGGGGCTAATAATTTCTGACTTCAGCTTTATGTAACTGGTAGCTTTGGTAGTTGTTTTAAATGTACAGTAGATGGCGATATTTATCACAAAGTAAACAAACACACAGACTGCAGCATAAGACGAACAACACTATCCATCTAGCGCCTGACCGCATTTCAGCCAGGTAAGATTCAATATTTACCTGAACACTTTTTAAATCGATATAAAATCCATTCTAGGCGAATCTTAACATGTTGCACAATGCTTGGGAGTAATAAATATGACAATGAATTCACCATGAACCAAGTGAGATATCACATAAAAGCTCTTCCAGTTAAAACATCTAGTCTGACTGGACGCTATTAAATACGAAACATGCACAAATTGTGTCAGAACATGAATATGTATCTCCAAACAGGAACATGGGAGGGCACGATGCTGGGAGCCAACACCAGTTTACAGGGATTGCCAAATATTTTAATTCATACACCAGCATTGCCAGCGGCCACTGGTAGGACACCTGACCCACCAGCCAGGCACTGGTTGGTCACATGACCCACCTGCTAGTTGTCAAATGCCGGGTTAGGTGCGGCTGCCACTGGCAGGTCAGGCTACCCGACAGTGGGACACTGGCGGCTGCCACCAGTCAGTGACAGGTCACGTGACCCGCCACTGGCAGCTCCAGCCAGCCAGTTGAAGATTGAACCCCTACTGCACACCATTACAGGAAGAAGGAATGTGAGTAATTGTTAATGCATTGAAATTTATTAATATACAGATATATACTGTACGTGTTGCTCCATAACGTCCTGATATACTTTCACTCTTCACAAGAAATGTTGCTTTCTTTTAAACAAGCAATGCCATGTTGTCAGTAGGACATTGCAATTTGCTATAGTGGGTTGAAAACAAACTAAACTGATATTTGTTTTTGCTTGGATATTATAGTTAGTATATGCTTTGATTCCAGTGTGGTCTGACCACTTATGCTGGCATTGCTGCCATTTTTCTGTACTTCAAACGGAAACCAAAGAAAAAGAAGGCAGTTGCTGCTAAGTGACTATGTAGCGTAATTTGTAAGTAGTCACTTGCTATTAAATAATAATCATTCATAATCCTATTTTATCTTATTATTTATAAGTAATTTATCAAATGTGTCCATTTAGTGTATTGCCAAAAGTCATGTATAACCTCATTTTTGTCTCTTCTCTCTTTTCAGGGACTTTGCTGTTATTATTATTATTATTTAAAGCAGCTCCTTCCTTAAATTTTCCCAGAGTATAATGCAAATACAAACTGTATGTTAAACAAAAACAAAACTATAAAGTCATACAAAAACTGTTCTGATTAAACAGTGCTGCTAAAGCAACCCCCTTTTGCCTTTTAATTGTTATGTTTTATGAATTCTGAGAATATTTTATTAATAACTTTAAAGGTTTTACATCTCTGACTGCCTTTTGGTCTGCCAAGCATGTTGTAATTTGCTACATATTAGATACATTAGAAACATCTCAGGGTTAAACACTAAGGTTTTTTCTACTTGTCCGATCAGGCCTGTGTTTGAGTTTTTTACTTGCCCTGCCAAAACTTCAACTGACCCTACCAAAAAACAAGTTAATAGTTATTTCTTAGCCAAATATTTTAAATAGTGTAGCAAAATAATATCTAATATCTGTGAATCTAGAATTTAAATATTTAAAAAATGGTAATAAATGTATAATAAGCAAAGCTCAACGTTTTATGCAAGAAAGAACATTATGGAAAATGTGCCGGTATTATATTGCAGTTCTAAATTGTTTAAGAAAAGGTGGCTGACTTGCCAAACTGATGGTAAACTGTGCAACTCTGCTTCCAAGACGTTAGAAACAGACGTTTTTCTTTTAGCCCTATAATTTGATGCTGCTGCCATGTTACCCGCTCTTCGCTGTACTGGTTGTTACCAGCTTACGGAAAAAAATAACATGCTCACAACATCCAGATCAAAGGAAGATTAAAGGAACTGAAAAGCAAAATGGCTTTTAAGACATTACAGAGAGCAGGTAGCATTTACAGGCTTAAAAGCACAAACTGTTTCTCGATTCTAAGACTGTTTTTGCATAAAATTGACAAATAGTCGCAGGCAAATTAAACTTTAGTGACAAACCAGCACTGGCCCGATCAGGGGTGTGTTTCCCAAAACCATCGTTAGCCAACTAAGGTCACAAGTTCCGTCATTGCAAACACAGTTTGTTGATTTGCCGTTTCCCAAATCCGTCGCTCTAACGAACATTTGCAAATTTGAGCACTCGCAATCACACCTCTGGAGCTGTAGTTAGGAACATAGTTCCTGGCTGTGTTCTATTCCTAGTTATCCCCCTATGCCCCATTTATTTAGAACATTCTAACAATCAAAGTTGGAATTATTAAAAATAAAAAAGCATTAAGGTCATCTCTATTAGGTTTAATTTGCTTTTAAACTATTTTTACAGTTCAGTTTTAATGATCTTCATGTTTACAATTGCGCTCCCTTCGCAGTGCACTTTGAAAACATTGATGTCATTTTGAACACAGCCTCATGGTGAAAGCTATATATGACCTATTATTATATATATTTCTAATGTATAATATTAAAAATAATAATAATTATCATCATCATCATCCTCATCATGATCATCATTAGTATTATTAATATTGTTATTAAATTAGGATTTTTAAAAATTCCTAATATATAATAAATATTACATTTCATTTATAATAAATAGCCTCATTATTTAGTTAATTGATTTTTAGTGATTTTATGTTTTAGAATAGGATATGTCATATTCTCAATAATATATGTGGCATTTATATATATTTCAGTTAATATGGAAAGCGAGTACATGTTTTTACCAAATCTAATATTGGATTTAATTTGAAATGCCTGTTTGTGTAAAACAATATAATTTGCACAAAGAAATGATGGGGCTCTTCTGTAAAGAAGTAGTTCCTCCGTCCCGTTAAGAGCATCATTATGAGCGTTTTACGTTATAACTAACATGGTTCAAGCGATGGATCTGTGACAGAAACTATACGTTTTGGGAAACACTCGTCACTACATCGTTCTTTTCCCAAACGATGCATCGTACTATGATAGTTCAGCTGCAAGTTACGTCGTTGTTTGGGAAAGGCACCCCAGGCCAGTAACAATCTTGCCTACAGTTCCAAACATCTTTCACACTGCACGGGTGAGATATATATATATATATATATATATATATATATATATATATATATATATATATATATATATATATATATATATATATATATATATATATATATATATATATATATATATTATAATTTTAACTTTTTTATTTAAATGTTATGTAATGTTTATGTTTAATAAAAGTAATGTTTAATAAAAATGTAAAAAATCTGATTTTATTTAATACAATTACAGGGAAGCACCTTTTAAAAATCATTACCTTAAATTCCTTAAATAAATATTCAATAAGAAATGTCTGTATATTTCTGTATTTTGCTATAGTACATTAAACCCAAACCCTCAGAATTTTTAAATAAATTTAGAATACATGCTATTAGGCATGGGATGATAAACGGTTTTAAGGTTTACCATTGTTTGGAAAAGTCAAGGTTTAACAGGTATCCTACGATATATGTAAAAAAAATTTTACATGTTTTTTGGGACTTTTTTAGGGCAATTTCCAGCAAAAAAAGGACCCTCCATATCAAAAGCTACTGTTCCAATATATTTGAAATGTTTCTTAAAATGAACTATATTGTGTTCAAAGGGGGAGGGTGGGGTGTGGGGGGGTTGTTGTTATTTAGGGGTGGGGTTAGGTGCCACGCCTCCTTTTTAAAATTGTAAAACTTCGTACGACTGAACTCATACGAATTAGCCACCACACTGACAAAACGTAAAATACTTACATTTTCTCTTGAGATCAGGCTGGCTATTTTTGGGGCAGCGTAAAATAAAGTGTAAATTGTAACACATTATAAAGAATTGTTTCTTTTAAACAAGGTGACAAAAATGATTAAACTTTTTTAAAACCAAAAATATAACCTTTTTGCTCCAAAAAATAAAACAATTAGGCAGGACACATTGTAGTACATAATAAAAACTATTTCTATTGTTTTTTTGATGCTTAAAAATACTTTTTATTTTTGTCCCACAAATGTTGTAACATTAACAATAATAATTGAATATAGATTTCTTGTCTAATTGACTGCCCTTAATAAGACATTGCTTCATTGACCAGTTAAGATTAAACATAACAACCAGAAGGGAACAAAAAGGCTCAAATAGGCATGAAATTACAAGCACCTTGCTTGACCTAATTACAGTGACGAGCCTCATCTCACCAGATGCCCCAATCTGACAGTGGGGGTTCAAGTCTCCTCATCTATGGAGGTCACTGTTTACACAATATGCCTCACTTTTCTGAATGACCTCAATGGTCAATATGCCAGTTCTGTAAGAATCGATCAAAAATAGCTTTAAATATTTGAGTTTCAAGTCTGTAAACTGTTTTCTTCTCACTTTTTTAGGTAGATTATGTGTTTAAATGACCAAATGAACAAATTATACTTATATCTCAGAGATCATATTTACTTTAATGAATGATATTATATTATATTATATTATATTATATTATATTATATTATATTATATTTTACTATATTATATTATACTATATTATATTATATTATATTATATTATATTATATTATATTATATTATATTATATTATATTATATTATATTATATTATATTATATTATATTATATTTTACTATATTATATTATACTATATTATATTATATTATATTATATTATATTATATTATATTATATTATATTATATTATATTATATTATATTATATTATATTTTACTTTATTAAACTATATTATACTATATTATATTATGTTATGTTATGTTATATTATTTTATATTATTTTATATTATATTATATTATATTATATTATATTATATTATATTATATTATATTATATTATATTATATTTTATTATATATAATATATATATATTTTACTATATATAATATTATATTATATTTTACTATATATTATATTATATTATATTTTACTATATATAATATATTATATTTTACTATATATAATATTATATTATATTTTACTATATATTATATTATATTATATTATATTATACTATATTATATTATTTTATATTATATTATATTATATTATATTTTACTTTATTAAACTATATTATACTATATTATATTATGTTATGTTATGTTATATTATTTTATATTATATTATATTATATTATATTATATTATATTATATTATATTATATTATATTATATTATATTATATTTTACTATATATAATATATTATATTTTACTATATATTATATTATATTATATTTTACTATATATTATATTATATTATATTATATTTTACTATATATATTATATTATATTTTACTATATATTATATTATATTATATTTTACTATATAATATATTATATTATATTATATTATATTATATTATATTATATTATATTTTACTAT
The DNA here is from genome assembly GCF_903798145.1 of Danio aesculapii. Taxonomy (NCBI): domain Eukaryota; kingdom Metazoa; phylum Chordata; class Actinopteri; order Cypriniformes; family Danionidae; genus Danio; species Danio aesculapii. The sequence goes on along the minus strand of NC_079447.1, from coordinate 27,594,165 downwards.
ATATAATATATTATATTTTACTATATATAATATTATATTATATTTTACTATATATTGTATTATATTATATTATATTATATTTTACTATATATAATATATTATATTTTACTATATAAAATATATTATATTTTACTATATATATTATATTATATTTTACTATATATTATATTATATTATATTTTACTATATATTATATTATATTATATTATATTATATTATATTATATTTTACTATATATAATATTATAGTATATTTTACTATATATAATATCATATTATATTTTACTATATATAATATATTATATTTTACTATATATAATATTATAGTATATTTTACTATATATAATATCATATTATATTTTACTATATATAATATCATATTATATTTTACTATATATTATATTATATTATATTTTACTATATATTATATTATATTTTACTATATATTATATTATATATTCTTTTTGACAGATTGTTGAAATTATTACAAGAGTTTATTCTCATATCTCAGAGATTATGTTTATAATGAACTTTAATGATGTATACTATTGATGTATAATGTTATTATATTGTACTGTATTATGTTATATTCTTTTTGATAGATTATGTGTTTAAATGAACAGTTTATACTCATATATGAGTGATCATAAAGTCATATCATAGAATTGTAAATGACAATGTTATTATATTCTTTTGATAAACCTCTTTTGATATATTCTTTGGTTATTATATTAAATATTTTTGACAGATTATGTTTCAATGATAGAGCTGTAAATTATTAGTTCTATTCTATTCTATTCTATTCTATTCTATTCTATTCTATTCTATTCTATTCCATTCCATTCCATTCTATTCTATATTGTTTAAATGACCACAACAGTTTATACTTGTATATCAGTGATCATAATGTTATATCGACATACAAAATATATTATATTATATTATATTATATTATATTATATTATATTATATTATATTATATTATATTATATTATATTATATTATATTATATTATATTATATTATATTATATTATATTATATTATATTATATTAAACAGCACTGATTCTCAATTTTAGATCTATTATTTGACTGTCAACTTGACTTAAGTAGGAGTTTGATCATTAGTCGTCACTTTCCTCAAGTTCAGAGGATTATGCATTCGATTTTTAAGACCATTTTCTCCTTCTGAATGAACGGCGCTTCATGCTTTAAATGAAAAACAGATTTACTAAATCCTGGCTTAAGCTGTTAAACTGATAATAGACCTTCTCACTTTCCTCTCGTCAAGACAGAGTAAATCTTTAATCTGCTCAACACTGTCTCAAAAAGTAAAGGAGTAGCTTGTAACATATGGCCTTTTGCAGAGGAGACCAGACAAGCCTATCATGTGAACGAGTGAAAAAACAAGGCCGTTTTACAAGTCTGGACCAAGCCCTTTAAACGGGACAAGCAGCAGCTGGTCAGGCATGCCAATCTGCAATCAATGAAAACAAACTAAACCAGTGGATTGGGTTTATATGCCCAATTGAACAGCAGAATTACTCATCTAATGCAGATGAGCATATATGGCTTGATGGCCACAGTCAGCCGGGACATGAATTATGCAGGAGATATATAGCGATTTGTCACTTGTACACAAATCAGATGTAATAATGTATGTATTTAGTGCAGTTTTTGTATAGAACGCTACTTTATGATTTCTTGTATCTGTCGGAAAATATGTTACTTATTACTTATTAATGCATACTATAGAAGTGATAATTCATAATGGATAACTTCAAAAACATTGCTTTGTTACATAGTATAACAATAATATATATAGTATATAAGGTATACTGCATATATATTATTTTAATACTAATATATATATACATATTATGTTATTAATATATTATAACTATAGTATAACAATGATAATATTTAGGGAAGGTTTATGTATGAGTTTATTTGCCAACATTTTTTTGTGGGGGGGTAAAACTGTGACTGTCTGAATCTGCTTTGTTTGATTCACATTGAACAGATTGAGATCGACAGCTTGTCGAAGACTTCTGTCTGTCTCAATTCCTCTGAGACACTCGAATCAATTATTTAGTGCTGCCCCAGAAATGTGTTTTATATGGTTTTGTTATCAGTTTACTATATAATATTGAATATATATAGAATGTAATATGTAATATACAGAAATGTGTAGATCATGTAGTAGATGAACACTGACACTATATAAAAATATTATATATATATATATATATATATATATATATATATATATATATATGTATAAAATTATTACATATGGCTGTATAAAATGTAGAAACTTACATTTTGTAATTTTTTTCCTAAACAAGCATGCTGATTATTACTATAGAATTATGTAATGTTAAAACTGTACTGAGTAATTGCAAAATATTTTTCATTTTAAATGTTTATATTTTGCCATTATTCTTCAAACCACTAGGTTTTACTCATTTGTCAGCAAAAAAAAGTTAAAAATGCATTAACGATTCTAATTTAAATATTAATTGTTGAAAATATTTTAAAGAAAGTTACATTTAATGAAAGTTCATTTTAAATTATTAGAAGTATTAGAAAAATTACACACTCAAATTGCATTTAATATGCTTTCCGTGTAAATCACTTATGTAAATTTCATTTGATGCACACTAAAATGTCTCGTCTTTGACCTATATACATAATGTCATAATGTATTATCATATTCTAACTCAAATATTACATGTAATATTAATATTACCTTAAATATTTATGCATTACAATTTAACGTTATAAATAACAAAGACAACTGGAGTATGTTCGACCAAAACAAAACAACAATCTTTCTATTTGTAAAGGTTAATTTAAAAAAAAAAAGTGTTGTGATATGTAAAAATGTACGACACTTACTTATTTTAGTGAAACTAATGTGAATTATAAAATAATAGCATGAATATATGATAATATATCTATTTAATATCAACATTAATATAACATTGATGAATCTATCTATGAAAAGGATATACTGTATACATGATTTAATACATAAAACATAACACAATACAAACATTTATAACAAAATAATAGTTCACCCCAAAATGAAAAATCTGTCATCGTTTACTTACCCGTCACATGTTTCAAACCCTTATGAGATTCTTTTTTCCGTTGAACACAAAAGAAGACATTTTGAAGAATGCTGAAAACTGGTAACCATTGACTTCCCCAGTAATTATTTTTCCAATGAAAGCCAGTGGTTACAGGTTTTCAGCTTTCTTCCAAATATCTTCTTTTGTGTTGAACAGAAGAAAGAAACACATAAAGGTTTGGGACCACTTGAGGGTTCATAAAAAGTCCATAAATGTTTATCTTTGTGTGAACTAATTCTTCAAATTAATGTTTAGAAGATTCAAGATATATATTTAAATTCTGAGACCTACAACCCTGTAAAACGAACTGTAAAATCAAACTGGCAATTACTCCTGCAAACAATGTTCTCATTTAAGAAATCCAAAGATGTCACGGTTGCTTAAAGATGCATGCACTTTTTAATTAGGTAATGGTCCTTGCCACCCGGCGCTGGTTGTGGCCAGATGGTAAGTTATCACTGGTTTGTAACGCCTGCTTTCAGTGATAGAGCAGCCAAAGTTAATTGGAATGTCATTAAAGTTTGAGTTACTGGGGGTTGGGGCTGGACTGCACTAGTCCTGCTGTTGGAGATGTGCGTTTCATTAATAGTAATGGATGTTTGGATGGAGTAATAAGGGTGGGGCTCCACCTGCTGCCACCTGTTAATACTCTATATAAGCATCACTCATCCTTATGGCAGAACAGAAACGCTTAACAACCATCCGGAATTACATCCCAAGAACAACGCTGCCATTTTTGGAGACTTTTTTTGAGGAGCCATGAAGCCCCGCAGGCCGAGCTGTGCAGATTCAGGGTCTGATTCTGACTCCAGAGACCCGGAGAAGTTTGAGAGTGCCATGCGCCGCAGGATGGCAGCCAATGCTAGAGAAAGAAAGAGGATGCAAGGCCTGAACACGGCATTCGACCGGCTTCGGAAAGTGGTTCCTCAGTGGGGTCAAGACAAGAAGCTGTCCAAATACGAGACCCTACAGATGGCTCTGAGCTACATCATGGCCCTCAATCGGATCTTGAGTGACGCCGGGAGACACGTGGATCCTCAGAAAGACTGGCTTAATTTACAGTTTGACGGCCTACAGACTGAGGGATATTTTATGCACTATGATTCACCTGTGGAAAATGACTGCATGCTTTCTTCTTTCTCCTACCACTACGAAAGCCTCTGAACTGACTGACTGATGGAGCATTTACTGTGTCTTTCTTTATGTGGATACAGGAGGGTGTAAATATGTTTGTATTACTATGTAATATTTTATGTTCATGCTTTAATGGAGTCTGAATCATTCTAGTGGTAAACAGGGTGTGGAAAAAGTACGTTTTTTGCGCAATTGTAGAAAATCTTCCATTGGGCAGGTTGTCAACGATGACTTAAAAGCGCATTTGTTTATGAATCAGATGTTCATATTTTATTTGGATTGCTTTGTATCAAATCTTTGTGATTAGTGTGTGCTCAGCTCAAAGTTGAGAGCTGAATATCATACACTGTGATGTGTTCTTTGCCATTGCATTTTCTTGTTGTGTTTTGGTTATAAACTCAATGAGGGGGGGGGGGGGGGGGGGGTGGAATGTTATAATGTTAATAATAATACATTTTATATAATGTTTTGTACCGTAGCCAGAGTAGTTTGAGCTGTAGTTTATTTTCTGACTGAACTGGATTTAAAATGTTATATTTTGTTTATGGTGCAATTAATCTGTGTAAGAATAAACACTGACTAAACGACTCATTTGCTTCACTTTAAACATTTTATTCATGCAATTGTTTTAGATCATCTTAATTTTATTACAGAAATAATATATTATACTATAAATATTTTTAATTCGATTGTCTTGATTTTTAAAGATTTTAAAGATTTAAATTAGTTAAATTTAAATGAATTATCTTCATTTATTAATTTAAAATCATCATTTAGCCCCAGCCTTTAAATGGTAAATATTTATTATATAGTGAAAAGCAACATTACTGTTCTGTGCTATATATAAATCAAAACTTTAATGTTACAGTTAATACAGTTTCATACATATTCTGTACCATAACCTACAAAAAAATCTTGTCTGTACACTGTAAATTATCCTGTTTGCCTTAAAAGCTGCCTTTTAAGCTGAATCAAATTAACCTTATGAGTCCATTGAACTTATATTATGTTAAACTGACTTAAAACAGTTTGCATAACTTATAAAATTAAGTTAGAACATGATTAACTTGATGACCTAAAACATGCTGTCATGACTAATTGATAATATAATTTTTTACAGTGAGAAGATAAACATTTACTATATAATTTTAATAACGTAACCATTTTTCCTGTTTTGAAACAGGTTAGCTATGAAATATTTTACTACAGCAGTTTTTTTTAAATAAAAAGATCCAAATGCATTGCAAACAGCAGGTCTGGTGTGCTCGCTGGACAGATAAACAAATTTCACCGAAGCCCTCTGTATCCCAAGATAAGACGACACCAAACAAATGTCTCTAATGTCAGTGCAATGATGCTATAAATACTGTTTAAATGCCTGAATGACGTCACAGGTACATTGTGTGACCACTGTGCTGTTTACACAGAAACACTTTTAGAAGAGAGAAAATAACATACTAAATTTAATATTTAAAATTTAAATAATATTTTGCTTATTTTATTTGACCACTTTTTGAATATTTCATATAAACTAAAAAAAATTTATCACAAAAAGTCAGGACAACAAACATTTTTATGTTGCTTTAACGTATTTTAATAGGTTAATCAGGTTTCAACTCATTTAAAAAAACTGTAACTTAATATTTTTAGTCACTATGATGTAAGTTGAGATGACTAGATGAATTAATTTGATTCAACTAAAAAAGTGAAGTCGGCAAGAATTTCTTTACAGTGTACTCTATAGTAAACCAACTACATCAGTAGTGAAGAGAAAACATATTTTCAGAGCGAGTGGCACAAACTTGACCACGGCTGTCCTCATAACCACTCTTAATTTAGAGAGGAGATTAAACTCTTTGCTGTCCACTGACTGTGTATAACGTGTCTTTTCAGTGTTAATGAGGCATGAATGGCCAGTGCTCGGTCGAAAGCGTGTACATGAAGCTAGATAAACCCGTCTTAATCCGTTTAGCTTCGCCTGTCATTATGACCAATCATCATGTTATGATCAGTATGCATCAATCTCCGCTAAAGACACTTGCTTGTATCTTGTCTACAATGTTTTTTTTTAATGTTTCTGAATTAGACAGCTTAAGGTCAAGACATGGTTAAATTCCTATATTAAATATACCCTTATCATGATATCATATTAAAGGCATATTCATCCAAAAATTAAAGTTTAATGATAATTTACTCACCCACCCCAGGGCCATCCAAGATGTAGATCCAAGTGACCTCTCTTCAGTGTAACAATAAATAAGATTTTAAGCTGAAACCCTGGTCCTTGGTGATTCCTAGAATTCAGAAGTCAACAGCCACCAGCACAACGAGCGTCAAAACATTATAACACAATAAAGAATCTAATAAAACATTACAACTCAAAACCAAATGAATCCCCCTTTCTCCTGGTGATACATGGATCCTCTGAATCGAAATATTCCATCTGTGCACAAAATAAATAAATAAATAAATCAGTACATTTTTAAAAAGTCCAAAGTCAAGACCAAAATTATTCATACCCCTGGCAAATTGTGTGAAGTTTTTGATCAAATGTAAATAAAATAAAAGCTGAGAAATATTTTTGTTTCCACAATGATGCCTCTTCTGTTTTATATGGGTTGATCTCTGCCAAAATACTTATCCTTTTGTTTTGGAAGAAAAAAGAAGTTCTAACTCTTAAATTATGTCTGGCAGAGTTAACGGGTACATTACATCTGGAAAAAATCCAGTGTACCCTAATAGACAAGACTTTGTTATTTGAAAAAAATTGGTCCCCTTTTATTTCCTTTCTACAAACTTGTGATTAATATGTTTACTATGGCTTTAGTACATACTTTTACTATTGGATAGCACTGGTGGGTGATTGGTTGAGGCATGTTTATTTTTTGTTTAATTGTTATTTTTATGATGGTTGGTTGTTGTTGTTTTTCTTTTTTTAATGTCTAATTGTTAAAATGTTAAAAGTTTTACGTTCATATTTTTTTAAAAGTGTATTTACAAGTGAATGTCTGCTAAATTTTTTAACAATAAAAGTACTATAAAAACCACAAGGATGTCTCTGTCTTATTATCTTTTGGAAAAAGCCTGCGGTCTAAAACTATATATTGTTGAGCTTGAAAGTTTGCATACTCTTGCAGAATCTGTTAAAGTGTGAAGAATTTATACAAATTAAGAGAGATCATTCAAAATGCATGTTGTTTTTTTATTTAGTATCGTCCTGAGTAAGATTTGTTTTAGATAAAAGTTGTTTACAGATAGTTCACAGGACAAAAACACAGCTGAAATTTTAAAAATAACCCCCTGTAAAAGTTTTTAGTATGATCTCTTTTATTTTGAGAAAATTCTTTACATTTGAACAGATTATGCAAAAGAGTGCGCAATCTTTCAAGCACAGTTTGAATATATATTAACATTACCTATAAATCACAGTCCTGATCATATACTTACTATGCTATCTTTAGAGCGGAAATTGACTTCCTAGCACTTAATCTGCACTCATGATTTCTTATAATTTATTACACAAGTTTTCACACTTCCAGAGGGCCACAAAGAGATGGTAGGAGATCTCTGGATAATTTGAGAAAGGGATTTCTTTTTTGTATTTAACAAATATAGTTTTGTGAAAAGTCTTCTTTTAATATTTTGATAGTAATTCTTAACACCAGGTAAATTATAAGCAAGATTAAATGTAAAGCAAGATAACCCTGAACTTTATCAAGTGTAGACAATCCTATTGTTCTCTTACAAATCTTTTTTTCAAATAGCATTTTAATTATTGGTTTTAGACTTAGGCTAACACTAACAACGACAAATACAGTTACAATCAGAATTATTAAACTTTGAATTTATTTTTCTTTTTTAAATATTTCCCAAATGATGTTTAACAGAGCAAGGAAATTTTCACAGTATGTCTGATAATATTCTTTTCTTCTGGAGAAAGTCTTATTTGTTTTATTTTGGCTAGAATAAAAGCAGTTTTTAATTTTTTAAAAGCCATTTTAAGGTCAAAATTATTAGCCCCTTTTAGCAATTTTTCCCAATAGTTCAACATCATTATAAATTAACTTGCCTAATTACCCTTACCTGCCTAGTTAACCTAATTAACCTAGTTAAGCCTTTAAATGTCACTTTAAGCTGTATAGAAGTGTCTTGATAAAAATCGAGTCAAATATTATTTACTATCATCGTGTAAAAGATAAAATAAATCAGTTATTAGAAATGAGTTATTAAAACTATTATGTTTAGAAATATGTTGAAAGAATCTCCTCTCTGTTAAATAGAAATTGGGTAAAAAAATTAAATAAACGGGGGGGGGGGGGGGGGGGGGGGGGGGCTAATAATTCCAAGGGTTTAATAATTATGATTGCAACTGTAGGTCTAATGTTAGACTAAAACAAATCTATGGCTAAAACAAAGACTAAAGACTAACGTTAAGGTACTTTGGCTAAAAGCTAACATTCATTAGTAACATTCAAATCTTCTAATACATTTCTGTGCATACTTACGGAACTTAACAATTGTTTTGCTAGGCTAATCAATGAGGTAAACATTACGGTTTTACTATAATGGTTGATTTTCAAAAGGGCTAGGCTATTAGCTATAAGTATTGATCTCTCATTTATCCTGTGTACAACTTGTGACGTGGCTTGGCGTTAACTTTAGCTCTGTATTGTCGATCACTGTTCCAGAACATTAATGGATTTTGTTTTTAATGGATCTGTGGACAAAAGACGAGCCCCTCCTTTCCCAGAACCACTGCCCAGTTCTCACTGAGGTGATTCAAGCTGAAAGGTATAAATACAGGTAGAGTCTCTCCCTAGCCAAAAGCCTGTCTGGAACACATCAGGTAAATCCATATTTTCTTAACAAGAGAACTGTTTCCCACAATGCAGCACTTCGGTAACCGACCGGAGAATAACCTGAGCTGCGAGATGGAGAGCTTCGGTCGTGGAGGCTGGGTGAATCAGGCCTTCAGCGGCTCTCCTGCGGCCGTCCGGCGACCCGTGAGCACCATCTACAGCCCTCAGCCTGGGTTTCAAAGCCCTCTCGAGAATCCCTATCTGAACCAGGACAAAGCGCGGACTCTGCCCAATGAGGGCAAGAAGTCTGGATGTTGCTCCTTCTTCTTTAGAGCCATCAAAGGTAAGCAAGAAAACATGGACGTGTTTGTAATAATAATAATAATAATAATAATAATAATAATAATAATAATAATAATAATAATAATAATAATAATAAAGATAAAGTATTATTCCTATTATTGTTTTTTATTACTATTCAATATTTATCATTACATTTGTTGTATATATTATTATGATCAATATTTTTTATTTGTTGTGTTGCTAGTATTGTTATATTATTATTTTAAAATGAAATATTTTTAAAAACTATAATCAGTTATGTTTAAATATTCTTTACAATTTGTAATCATTAAGAAATAGATCAATTTGGAAACATCATAAACGTGCAAGTAAGCTTTTAACTGTTCTTTTTCTATGTTTACCGATTTTTTTATTATCTTATATTATTATTTAATTTGATTGCTAAGTTTTGCTAATGTTGCAAAAAATACAGTATTTGTTAATATTCCTTCATAATATTTTATATAATTTGTGCAATTCGTAATAATTAAAATTGTTTTTTTAATTTTATTTAATTTAATATTTATTTAATATTTAACCATTTTAAATAGTATTCACAGTTGTAGTAAATAAATAGGTTAAGCACATAGGTTTGTTTTCACTTTCTTCTATTGTTTTCATCTATTTTATATTATTATTTAATTAGTTTGAGCATATTTTGTCATAATTTAGTTTATTATTTTATTATTAATTTATATATTCAGTTTGTTTTAAAATAATAAGTATAATTGTATATTATAAGTATAAAATAAGAGACAATTAATTAAATAAAATTTTCTATTTACATATTATGTCATTAAAACTTTCATTTTAAATGTCTTATTTTTATTTTAATACCTTTAGTAAATAAACTTTATTATTATTATTATAAATTATAATAAATTATTTCTTTTAGCGTTTCATGTGTATTATTAATCTTTGTATTTTCAATACTATTATTATTTAATTTGTTTAAATGTTGCTATGCTATTTAATAATTTAAATAATAAAAATATTTTTACAGTTTTAATTAAATAATTATTTCCTAAGTAGTTAGTAGTTTTTATCTTTATTATTATTATTATTGTTCAATATTATTATTTAAAAGTATTATTCAATTTGTTGATTCAATTAAATGCTGCTTTTAGAATTAAAATTTGGTCAGTAAAAATATTTAAAATTATTAAAAATAAAAAATGTTTATTAGAAAATAATAATAACATGTAAATTTATAAACAAATGTTTGTTTTTGTGTGGTAGGACTGTGGGGAACAGCTTTGAGAAAGGATGCAAAGGAGAATCCTGAGCTCAACGTCAAAGCAAATCTCAAAGAACTGCTCATCTATATTGTTTTCCTCGTGGATTTATGCTTATGTAAGTTAATCTTTATATGATTATTGCATTTATAAAAAGAGTTGATGATGTTATACTTGAATATAGATTTGTCTATGTAGTTCTATGAGTTAGGAAAACTACTGCTGGAGCCCAAAACAGGGATTACCAATGAATACATATAGATCAGATGTACATATTAAAATCCCAGACAGACAGACAAACCATTAGCACAAATGTAAAATAGTTCAAATGACATTCGTTTACTCTTTTGTCTCTTTGATTGTTCTGGCCGTAATCCAAACTAATCCCATATCTTGCCATTCTCTTGCCCTCCATTATGATCAGAGATAAAGTGCTGGTTATAAAAGTCCCCTGTGTTAAAACACCATTGTCCGTGGCAAAATCAGGCCTGAAAGGAGCACAATCAGGATCCTGCTGCCTTTTACTGATAAGAGCTCAGGTCAGGCAATTGAGGTTTTGTTTGTGCTGGAGCTGTTTTGTTTAATGGGACTGTTTTTGTGTGTTCAAACAAACTCTTGGCCACTTTCATGACGTGAGCGCTGCTAATGGATGAGCGCTGAATGAATCTATGTGCTTTATTTATCTGCGTGAGTGTGGATAGATGGATGGATGGTGTGTGGTTCAGTACGTGATGTGATTGTGTTATCATGCAGTGACCTACGGCATGACCAGCAGCGCCACCTACTACTACACTAAAGCCATGACGGATTTGTTTGTGAATCTGCCGGGCAGCAGCGGTGTGAGCTTCTCCTCCATTGGCTGCATGAATGATGTCTGGACGGTGAGCTTGAGCTGCTTCTCTTGTTCTCTGGTGAAGGACAGACAGGGGAAAATCTGTGTAAAAAATGGCTGACTTTCTAGCTTTTTTCTAATAAATAGAGTTTATTATACTCAATCACAAATATGTTCACTTTTTAAAAATATTATAGTTTTTATTTAATTTATTTTCTAAAAAATATTTTGATTATATTCCAAAATGTTACAAATACAATAGAAAATTTAATTCTAAATATTACTGGTTTTATTTTATGTAGTTTTTATTAGTTTCATTCATATTCATCATCCTAAATATATATATATATATATATATATATATATATATATATATATATATATATATATATATATATATATATATATATATATATATATATATATATATATATATATATATATATATGTATATGTATATATATACACATAAATACACACATATACAGTTGAAGTCAGAATTATTATTATTGAATTGTTTTTCTTTTTTTAAATATTTCCCAAATGATGTTTAACAGAGCAAGTAAATTTTCACAGATAATATTTTTTCTTCTGGAGAAAGTCTTTTTTTGTTTTATGTCAGCTAGAATAAATACAGTTTTTAATTTTTTTAAGCCATTCTAAGGTCAAAATTATTAGCCCCTTTAAGCTATATATATATATTGATAGTCTACAGAACAAACCATATATATAAGTTGTAATATTTTAAATTCATTATTTTAAATGAGACTTACTTTTATTTTTGAATATTATTTGAAGTTAATGAACAGCAGTAAAATAAATGTACAGTTATGTGAAAAAGTTAGGACATCCCATTAAATTCCTTTTTCTTTATATCGGGACACAATCTAATCTTTGGCAGGTCTAAAACTTTGGGAAAGAAAACCAAAATATAACAGTGGTTAGCACCGTCCCTCAGAACAAAAGGTTGCTGGTTCGAGTCCTGGCTGGACCAGGAGGCCTTTTTGTGTAGAATTTGTCCCGGTTTCTTTAGGTGTGTGTGAAAACAAATGCCAGTCCCACAGCTAAAGCTTAGACAAAATTGGTTTATGCAACAAAATCCCAAGCACACCAGCAAATCTACAACAGTTAAAAAAGTTGGGAAATCAAGATGTTGCCATAGCCTGGACCTCATCTTGCCTGAAATGTTGTGGCTGTTCATTAAGATGACTATAAGATTTGTTTGAGCTCGGGTCGACCATGGCTTGTTATTATATGTATATATTATTACGGTGTAATGTCTCAGCTGTGTATTTAAAACATGCCATTTGTTTTCATTCTGGCTTGTTGCACAAGCAAGTGACGTATCTCTGTAAACCAAAAGCTTTCATTTGCACGTCTTACTCTGCCTTTTGGCCTTTTTGCAAAGGGTACCCAAAAAGTTGTAAGGTACGGGTACACTTTTAGGTACCTTTTGACTGTGGAAATGCCCATAAAAGCGTACCGAACCATATCGCACCATACCTCTCAGTGGAAACGGGCCATAAGTAATTACTGCTAACAGTAGATCTACAGTCATCTGAATCATAGGGTGTCTTAAGTTTGTCTCACTTATCCATCTTGGTATTATTTCTGTAATAACTCACATAGCATGAGAAATGTGATCATGATGTCATAATGTTATCCGTCTGAAGTTTTATCTTCAAAATTTCAAGATTTGCCAAGAACCATTCATTCATTCATTCATTCATTTATTTATTTATTCATTCATTTTCTTTTCGGCTTAGTCCCTTTATTAATCTGGGGTCGCCACAGCGGATTGAACCGCCAACTTATCCAGCATATGTTTTACGCAGTGGATGCTTTTCCAGCTGCAACCCATCACTGGGAAACACCCATACACATTCATTCACACACATACACTATGGAGAATTTAACCTACCTAATTCACCTGTACCGCATGTCTTTGGACTTGTGGGGGAAACCGGAGCACCCGGAGGAAACTCGCGAACATGGGGAGAACATGCAAACTCCACACAGTAATGCCAACTGACCCAGCCGAGACTCGAACCAGCGACCTTCTTGCTGTGAGGCAAACGTGCTACCCACTGCACGACCATGCAGCCTTGCCAATAACCAATCAATTAATATAAATTTTTGTAATATATTACTCACTCACTAAGTTCACTCAGCTTAGCCCCTTATTTACCAGGGGTCACCACAGCGAAATGAACAGCCATTTAATAATAGATTATATAATTTTTAATTACGTCCTAATACAAAAAACATGAAATTCAGTAGGGTGTCCTAACACTTTCACATGACTGTATAAATCTTTTAAACATGTTTATTCCCTAGCTGGGACAGAATGCACCCTAGCATCATTCTGGCTATCTGTTTATGTTAATGTGTATTTAGTATATGGAGGGCCCATTACTCGACAGCCTGTACTGGACAAGGTGGTACAACGATGAGCCTCTGGAGAATGGAAACCAGTCCTTCATTTACTATGAGAACCTGCTGTTAGGAGTCCCTCGGGTCCGGCAACTCAAAGTGAAACAGAACTCCTGCAAGGTGCCCACAGACTTTAAGAAAGAGATCAACGACTGTTTCGATGTGTACAGCATCAAGAAGGAGGATGACGGCGCATTTGGACTGATCAACGGCACCGCGTGAGTCAAGATTAGCTGCAGTCTTGTCAATCTTCAGGGGTTAAGATGTGTTCATTTGTTAAAGCGTGACAACACTGTTTGTGTATTTTTTTTTTTAAAGTGTTAAAGTGAGCCTACTGTAGAGAAAACATCCAGACAAAATCATTTTGTTTTACTGAAAGTTTTATTTAGTGAAAAAATAAATACACATTTGAAGTGAAGTTTCATAAACTAATTTCGAGAGGAGCACGTGATATGATTGAGCACGTCTGGCCACTCATCTGTAATCAGTAATAATCCAATCAGAGTGATCCTAGTTTACTATAAATGGATCATTTTCTCCCTACTGTTCTTTCTTCGTTTGGAAGAATCCCCCCTTCCACCCCATCTCCTCCTTTTCCTCCCTTTTCTAAAGGGGGAGCTCTCGAGACCTACCTGATCCCGGATCTCCTGATATGCTTATCGACCGGGCGGGAGCCCTGGGCTCAAATATTTCCGAGCTCAGGGTTCTCTCCCGGGACAGCATGCCAAACCTGCTTCATACGCCAAGCATATCTAAGTGGGAACTCTTGAAATAGTATATAATAGAATATAGTGAGAGACTTTCCACTTTTTTTTTTCTTTTAGTTTTTTCTAATTTTCCAACAATGAGAACACAATAATTAATGATAAATAACCTAATAATAAATAAATAAAAAGATTTGGAGGAGGAGGTAATGTGTCAAAGATTCAAGTAGAATTTTATTCAAATTTAGTGAATATATATTATAAGGGGTTGCCATTTATCATTAAATTCATACTGAGAGCATGTAATCTTTTTTAACTTTTCTTACAAATACATAGTATCCACAAGCCACTCTGAAATATCACACTTAATCAATTTATGTCTGTAGATTTCAATTACAAGTCCATTTTCTCACTGAACCATGCACTGAACCATAAATCTCCACTTCATCAACACTTACTGTACATACTCCAAACTCCACAGTTTATATATCTGTATTCTAAAGGGATTTACTGAAGGATACAGTATATGTTCATACATAAGTTGCCTGATTATATACATTTAATTCTACAAAAAAACCTAGAAGACTTAAAATAATAATAATAATAATTATATATATATATATATATATATATATATATATATATATATATATATATATATATATATATATATATATATATATATATATCATGCTTTATTAAAAGTTAAAGAAGTTGTGCTAAAAATGTAAACAAATTAGCACATATTACATATTTAATGAAAAAGTGCCTCGTTTCTATATTTAAACATAACATTTCAGAAAACTTGTGATGCAAAAAAGGTTTGCAATGCTTAATGTAATAAATCAACTGGGGAAGTACTGATAAAACTATTACTTTTATTCGTGACCCTATTTACCTGCAGTGTTTTGGCTTGTTCTTCAGCTGGCAGTATCACTCAGAGAAGGAGATGAAAGGCTCCAGTCATTGGGGTTTGCTGACAACATACAGTGGAGCAGGGTTTTATCAAGACCTGGCAACGACTAGAGATGAGAGCGCCGCTCTGCTGGAGGACCTGAGAGAAAACCTGTGGCTCGATCGAGGAACGCGAATCCTTTTCATCGACTTCACTGCATACAACGCCAACATCAATCTCTTCTGTGTTATAAGGTATAGAAATTCCAATGATACAAATTCGCAAATAAATAATAAATAACATTAAATTATGTATTGTTATTAGTTGAATTTATGCAATTCATTTATATTTATTTTCACCTTTTGTTGGATTCCCGATGTTTTAATATTTCATGAGAAGTTTTTATTTTCTACTTATTTTTAAAATTTATTTATTTGTTTGTTTTTATGTATTTATTTATTTATTTATTTATTTATTTATTTATTTATTTATTTATTTATTTATCAATGCCCAATAAATATATTTTAAAAAATTATTAAATTACTACAGAAAATTTATTAAATTAAATTAATACTTATATTAATTTATATATAAAAGTTATATTTCATAATATAAAATTATTTGTTTTGTTTAATATTATATTGTTACATTTTTATTAATTTGTTTAGTAAGCAATTATTTATTTTTCATTGATTTTTAATAATAAATATTAAATAAATATTCATGAAAATAAATACAAAAATTGTGATTTTAATAATAATAATAATAATAATAATAATAATAAATTGCTCGGTTGTATTAACCCAGTGTTGGGTCAAATATGGACAAACCCAATGTTAGATTTGTTTTTACATTTAATTTAAATGACATTTTTAACCAAACTGTTGGTTTGTCCATATATGACCAAGCGTTGGGTCAATACAACCCAGCATTTTTACAGTGTATTATTATTAATATTAAAATTTATAACATTATGTTATATGAATAAATCAAACGTTTTTTAAAGAATCTTATCTTCTTTCTTTAGATTAGTGGTTGAGTTTCCAGCTACCGGTGGAGCGATTCCATCCTACCAGATCCGCACCGTGAAGCTGATTCGCTATGTCACCACCTGGGACTACTTCATCATCGGCTGTGAGATCGTCTTCTGTGTCTTCATCTTATATTACATCGTGGAGGAGATTCTGGAATTCCGCATCCACAAACTTTCCCATTTCACCAGTATCTGGAATATCCTAGACATAGTGGTGATACTGGTAAAACCATCAAATATCAAGCCACATCAAGCCATTTTCTATTCATAATAATATAAATGAACCTTAAGTTATGCCATGGTTATTTTAACAGTATCTGTGGGCTCTTTTGAACAGCTTGCAGTGGTGGCGATAGTTTTCAGTGCATTCCGGACCATCAAAGTGGATGCATTACTCGGAAACCTTCTAAAACAACCAGATATCTATGCTGATTTTGAATTTTTGGCATTTTGGCAAACCCAATATAACAACATGAATGCAGTCAATCTGTTTTTTGCTTGGATTAAGGTAACGTTTTCAAATCACCTTCTATAATTTGAGGATTTTCATTGAAGTGATCCATTCTGATTCAGTAATGTCTTCGATCTCTGCAGATCTTCAAGTACATCAGCTTCAATAAGACGATGACCCAGCTGACGTCCACACTGGCTCGCTGTGCTCTGGACATCTTTGGATTTGCCATCATGTTCTTCATTGTGTTTTTTGCGTATGCTCAGCTTGGGTACCTGCTCTTCGGGACGGAAGTTGAAACTTTCAGCACATTCAATAAATGCATGTAAGGATGTTTTTATTAGTGACGTGTTGGATCAAGATCTAGTCCAAGTCATTTAACATTTAGTTTCTACCGATACTGTGCATCAGTCCCATAACTGTATTCTTCTATTGCTAGGTGCACTTTAATGTACAGTATAGTCAATAGATGATCTGCCTTATAGCAATTTTTGAGATCTGCTCAGGACAACCTTAGTTATTATTTTTAAATGTTTTTGAGACATATCAAAAATTGTATCAATTATTGATGTAAAAAAATCCTTACCTGTGATTGGGAACATTTGATTCTGTTACTAATTTAATTCTGTTTCACTTGTTAAACATTTTAAACCACTACAAGTGTTGACAACAACAGAGTTGTCATTTTCCACCTTTTTGAGAGTAACCTCAAGATGGGACAACTAGAAAAATTAAGTTTTGAAAACTAGAAAAATTCTGTTGGTAACAAGAAAAATTAAGTTATGAGAACTAGAAAAAAAGTTGTATAACTATAAAAAAAATAGGTTATAAGAACTAGAAAAAAATAAGTTGTATAACTATAAAAAAAATAATTTATAAGAACTATAAAAAATAAAGTTGGGCAACTAAAAAGTCAAGTTATAAAAACTAGAAAAATTAAGTTTTGAAAACTAGAAAAAATCAGTTGGTAACAAGAAAAATTAAGTTATAAGAACTAGAAAAAAAGTTGTATAACTATAAAAAATAGGTTATAAGAACAAGAAAAAAAAGTTGTATAACTATAAAAAAATAGGTTATAAGAACTAGAAAAAAAGTTGTATAACTATAAAAAAATAGGTTATAAGAACTAGAAAAAATAAGTTGTATAACTATAAAAAAATTATTTATAAGAACTAGAAAAAATAAAGTTGGGTTACTAAAAAGTCAAGTTATAAAAACTAGAAAAATTAAGTTTTGAAAACTAGAAAAAATCAGTTGGTAACAAGAAAAATTAAGTTATGAGAACTAGAAAAAAAGTTGTATAACTATAAAAAAATAGGTTATAAGAACTAGAAAAAAATAAGTTGTATAACTATAAAAAATAATTTATAAGAACTATAAAAAATAAAGTTGGGTAACTAAAAAGTCAAGTTATAAAAACTAGAAAAATTAAGTTTTGAAAACTAGAAAAAATCAGTTGGTAACAAGAAAAATTAAGTTATAAGAACTAGAAAAAAAGTTGTATAACTATAAAAAATAGGTTATAAGAACAAGAAAAAAAGTTGTATAACTATAAAAAAATAGGTTATAAGAACTAGAAAAAATAAGTTGTATAACTATAAAAAAATTATTTATAAGAACTAGAAAAAATAAAGTTGGGTTACTAAAAAGTCAAGTTATAAAAACTAGAAAAATTAAGTTTTGAAAACTAGAAAAAATCAGTTGGTAACAAGAAAAATTAAGTTATGAGAACTAGAAAAAAAGTTGTATAACTATAAAAAAATAGGTTATAAGAACTAGAAAAAAATAAGTTGTATAACTATAAAAAATAATTTATAAGAACTATAAAAAATAAAGTTGGGTAACTAAAAAGTCAAGTTATAAAAACTAGAAAAATTAAGTTTTGAAAACTAGAAAAAATCAGTTGGTAACAAGAAAAATTAAGTTATAAGAACTAGAAAAAAGTTGTATAACTATAAAAAATAGGTTATAAGAACAAGAAAAAAAGTTGTATAACTATAAAAAAATAGGTTATAAGAACTAGAAAAAATAAGTTGTATAACTATAAAAAATTATTTATAAGAACTAGAAAAAATAAAGTTGGGTTACTAAAAAGTCAAGTTATAAGAACTAGAAAAATTAAGTTGGGTAACTATAAAAATGAAGTTTTAAGAACTAGAAAAATAACTTTAAACTAGACACCACATGGCCTGTCTAAAACAGAAATATATAGATTTTTAGAATATTATATTTTTCAAATGGTAAATAAGGAATTCACTGAAATAATGGTATAACAGTTGACAAATAATTAATCTACTATTGTTGCACCATAAACATTTTGTACAAATTAATGAGAGAAGAATAATGACAGGCCCCAATTTCTTCACAATTTTCCCACCAGAGCAAGTGATATCACTTGAAGAAAGTCACATGCTTTTTCAGTGTTTTACAGATCATTATGCCCTTTTATAATCGTTGTAACAGAGTTGACGAGTACATGGGGACAGACACAAAATGTATTTTATTATTACTGAAATTACAAATTTTGCAACTTAGTAAACAAACAAAAAAAATTAAATAAGATTTTTCATGATAACTAAAGCTGAATGTAAGATTCAAGATGTAAAGGAAGTCAAAAGTAGATCTAGTGGGAGTCCTTATCATTTTCAAGACTAAATGACCCTAAATAAACATAGGATACAAACATTATTTCTAGAGAAAACGTTATATAATTACCTATGATACCTGTGATATAATTATTAAAACTGTTTCATTAAATATGTTGTAAAAAAGAAAAGGGTTTATCTGTAGTACAGTAGATGCGAAAATGTACCCACAATTCTAGAGTCAGCCATATATATATATAAATATTTTTAAATAAAATATAAATGTAATGTAATTGTTGTTATTCCACTCCTCTGCAGTTTCACACAGTTTCGAATCATCCTTGGAGATTTCGATTATGATGCCATCGATAGGGCAAACCGAGTGCTTGGACCAATTTACTTCTTCTCCTATGTATTCTTTGTCTTCTTTGTGTTACTGGTAAGTTTTTTAGACCCATATCATTTGTAAATGTTTGAGTGTCTCTTTATAAACTAACGTGATGACCTGGATTGAACAGAACATGTTTCTGGCTATCATCAATGACACATACTCTGAGGTGAAGTCAGAGCTCGCGTCTCAGAAAGACGAGTTCCAGATTGCAGATCTCATCAAGCAGGTCAGTCATACAATGCATCTGTTCAAGGACATTAATATAGGTATACTCAAGCTATGCTTAATTGGGAATACATTTTTGTCCATTTTGGTGGCGCCTTTGCCTCAAACACCTCATCCTCAAATGTTTAGGTCATCACAACTGCCATCGCTTTGTGACTGCAAATCGAGGAATGCAATTATAACTCGATACTGATCTACAAATTAATTAAATGTATACTCAGAAACCACATAAACCAGTTTTGTTGAACTGTTTAAATGCATGTGGAAAACTGCTTTAATTTCAGAGTTATGCAAAGACATTCATGAAGTTGAAGCTTAAAAAGGAGAAGATTTCTGATGTTCAGAAAGCTCTGGATTCAGGCGCGAGTGAGCTGGAGTTTAAAGATTTCAGGAACGCGTTGAAAGAGTAAGTCTCAGATGAAACACAGACACAGCACTGATAATACGATGACAACTGTAAATCAACTGTAATGTAGTGTCATTACAGAATCAGAATAGGAATGAGCTTTATTCGCCAAGTTTGTGCAAACACAAAAGGAACTTACATACATATTTACATACACAGAATGCATTCATATTGACACAACACTATAAAAATGCTGGCTTCCACACAACTGACCTTTCGCTAAGCCCCGCCCTCCTTAGTTACTGTTGCTACGCCTGTCAAGCTTTCGTGCCTGGCATGTCTATTACAATATGTATGCACCGGTGTCAGGCATTGCCAGGAATATAATTAGTCATCTTTGGCGAACAGGTAAGATATCCGAGAAAGCCAGACAAAAAAGGACTGCAGTATGCATTACAGGGGTATATTCACGACATAATACACAACCGATTAGAAAATAATTTAATCAAAATTGAAGCTAGGTTAGCCTAGCCGCATCATACGCTGACCATTCAACAGCTTTGTAATGCACAGCAGAAGAAGTGAAATTAAAAAATAATCTAATAATACCAAATTAAACCCTGATTTCTCCTTTTTTAGCCAAAAAGCCTGATAGATGAATTGTTGTGCAATGAAATATAGTGTTACTAACCGACGAGGAAACACGCACGGACAGTGCTTCTACATAATTCATTCACAGAAAGATCTGCTAGAAAGGGGAAATTGATGGATTTGTGCCAAATATTAGCATTATAGACCCATAACAATATAGAGTACCTATAACTGTCAGAATGTTTGTGTGCTTAAGTGGAAAAAATAAATACATTGAAATGCAAATCAAAGTATAAATAGCAGAAGTGAACAAATAGCAAATATTTATCAGACATCAAATATAAAAGCAGACACTAACCTGATATAACGTCGTTACCGTTGACTAAATCTCTAAAAGACAGATGAACACATTGGTGAATTGTAGGTCTAACATGGACATGAGGGTTATAAAGGACTAAAAAACAGCTGCGGGTGAACTATATTGATCGCAAGTGCTCAGATTGTGATCATATCTCGTTTTTGTTCTGTTTATATGCATTTTCAAATATTCGTAGCAGTGCTCATGATAATATCGAGCAAAAAAAAAATAAGAAAAAGACAGCTGGGAAACAGAACCTGCTTTGTATTTTTGTAGGAAACTCAGTTTAGATCTTTTCACTGTAAGAGGAGTGTGAGTTATAACCATCTATGACTGAATGTGGCAGGAATATCGAAACAAAACCAACTTAACTCCACTCCTTTAGCATCCCTCACAGAGCTTGATCCACGCTGGCATTTCTCCCCTTGGGTTTTAGGTATTGGAAAGGGAAAAAATTCCACCATCCAGTCCAAGCATTTAGGATACCAGGTATTAGATTTGCCCAATCCTTATGCACAATACTTTGGCTTGTTTCCCTAGCTCGAAAGCTTGACAGAGTTCCTGTGCGTAGCTACGGTTGCTAAGCCACGATTGGTGTGTGGCGGTTTTCGGGTGTGGCTTAGCGAAAAGTTAATTCCTTCAAGTTGTCCCAACACCAGTCGATTAAGTTAACTTGAACATGTTCACAAAACAATTAAGCTGTCCCCCAAATAAAACTTAAGAATTGTGTTGTCTCAACTCATTTTAAATAAGTAGTTTAAACAGCAAAAGTCATGTTTGAGTGAAGCTGACAGAAAGGACATTTCAGAAAGTGGGAAATAATGTTAACAATAAAATTATGTAAACGTAGATGATTTATGTGCATTGTTGACTGTTTCTCTATACACAAAGTATCATAAACAAAACAAACACTAACACAAAAAGTACTCACAAATCTCAATATTCAGACTTAACACATTCAACTCTGGCCTATACCACATACAAAAGTATCAACAAACACAAAGCAAGTGACCAAAAACAAGATGGCTGCCAAGAAAGTAGTGTCATGGCTTTTTAAAACGCTGTAGGCCAATCAGGAACAAGCAAGCTGGAAGTGGCCAATTAGATGTGTTCTAAGCAAAACAGAAAAGACAGATGAGACAAGACCAACATAGGGTTGTAACAGCATAAAAAATAAAAATACATCTTTACAAATAAGTGACTTTTTTTAGTTAACAAAAACCATGAAAACAACACAGTATTGTTTATCTCCATAGAAAAACAGGTAGCAAGTGATGTTCGAGCTATTATTCAGGTAAAATTAAAAGATTTAAACATTACCTGCATGTTTTACTATTTCAGAACTGTATATTTCCGCAATATGGACAATAATTTGACACAGCGACCTCTGTAAATCATCCCATAAACCTTCTTTGAAATCATACGTATCACACATCATGATTTTACCAAGTAAGATGCAATCCTGGGATAACATCTATGTTGATCATTTTGTTCGTAAATGTAATCCATATCTAATCCCTACCTCTAAACCCAACCATAACTGTAAATTATTCTCAAAATTAATAGCTGGATAACAAACATGTAGAAGTGAATAAACCTAACCGTACGCCTAACCTTAACATAAACTGTAAACAGATGCCTTAATTCTGATTGGCTGATTGGAATGTTTTTCTAGGATCAACATAGATGGTAATCCAGGAATACTTGGTGAAATCAGGTTGATGATACATATCCTGAAATGTGCTATACAAATAGATTGCACTGACCTGAATAATGCTGAAGTCATGCTTTCTGGTTGTGTCCCGCGTGTCAGGATGGGTCACAGTGACCAAGAGATCTCAGCCGCTTTCTCCAAATTCGACCAGGATGGAAACCAGACTTTGGACATGCAGGAGCAGGAGAGAATGAAGCAAGAGCTGGAGGAGAAAAGGGTATGTTCAGCTAGATATTGTTGATGGATGTCTATGATGACACTGATATAGATTTTTAATGTGCATTTTTATGCTTAGGATGCACTCAGTGCAGAGCTGCGTGACCTGGAGAACAGTGTTGAACCTGCAGAGGAACACAGAAACGCTGTTCCTCCAGAGGACTATCAGAGGTTTGTGTTCAGAATGTAATTCCTCAACATGTTCAGTGTTATTTTGCCATTGTTTACTTCTATATTATTATAGTAAGCAGGATTGTTTTGAGTTTATTTTTATCTTTTCAGTTTTAATCGTAGAATGTTTTCAACTAAAACCAAAATACTTTTTTTTGTTTTGTCTGTTCATCAGACCGTAACATGACAACAGCATTAGAGGCCTGAAAATTGAAAGATTTTGTTCATTTGTAATCCATTGTTTGTGTAAACTACTAACATGCTTCTTTGGGGGGAAATTTATATAAAAATGTTCATATAACAAATGCTTTTTTAAATTACACTTCTTTTTTAATTCAAGTGTTACTTTTAGTCAATTTTAACTCTAGCCAAGTTACAAAAAAAAAAAAAAAGAAAACTACAACACCACGAAAACCAAGCAACAACAACAAAAAAGAC
Source organism: Danio aesculapii (assembly GCF_903798145.1). Classification (NCBI taxonomy): domain Eukaryota; kingdom Metazoa; phylum Chordata; class Actinopteri; order Cypriniformes; family Danionidae; genus Danio; species Danio aesculapii. Next base: position 27,570,137 of record NC_079447.1, on the reverse strand, counting down.
TTTAAGTGAGCATTAGATGGAGCGTCACATGGACATCGGAAAAACAAACCTGTGCAAAAATATTTAAGACCTAGAACAGCGAATTTAAGACGTTTTAGGGCCTTAAATTTCTTTTTTTAAACTTTAGACTTTTTAAGACCCAGCGGAAACCCTGAGACTGTCAATCTAAGCCTTAGAGTTTTTCAATTGTAGAGTGAACTTCAAGAGTTCACACTTAGATATTGCTTGATGCTATTAGCAGGCTTGGCATGCTGTCCCGGGAGAGAACCCTGAGCTTGGAGATAATTGAACCCAGAGCTCCTGCCTAGTCAATAAGCATATTAGGGCTCTCGAGATTTCTCCTGGTAAAAGTAGGAAAAGGAGGAGATGGGGTGGAAGAGGGATTCTTCCAAAATCTGTTGAAATGCTGTTGTATGGTGCTGCGAAAAGAGGCGGTATTGAACAAGATTATTAGACTTTTAAAAAAGTGATCGATCAGTCCATGTTTTAAATTTCTGTCCAGAGAGGTCATGTTTTGATCTTTAATTGGTCTCACGCAATGCGATTTCACAGGTCAGAGTTTACCAAGCTTGAACTTTCCAATACAGCGAACTTCAAAACTTGTTGCAGAGCTTGCGTTGTCAGTCTGTCGCATTCGCGTGCTTATGAATGGAAGTCTCTGAGGAGAAAAGTGCAGTGTGACCACAGCTTAAGTTTGTAAAACTTCACTTAAGTATATTGTATCTGAGGATAAGGTTTATAATGTAGTTTGTTAATGTACGTGTATTTTGCACATGGCTTATTTCTAAATGTAAATGATTCAATATATATTTTATACATAATGAACACTATCCTTTTTCAATTTGTATGTATATATGTTTGTACTTTTTCTATAAATATATGCATTTTCCATTTTTCTTAAATTTTATTATCTTTTGCGTGTAATTGTTTTTTCATTTTGTTTATGGGGGAAGGGTTGGGAATATATTTACATTTTTCCGTCAAACTAACCTATTTCTGTAAAAGTTTAATAAACAGATAAAAAAATAGGGTTCTTTCACACAATATTTATATTTTCACATAATATCGTGTTCATATCCAGCATGTTTAGTGTTTTTTTAATAGTATCTGTATGCTAGTATTTATTACTTCTAATAGACTTTTTACATTTGTACAAGTCTGTCATTTTTTAAACATTTTTATTCTATAGAATTTTTTGTGTTACTTAACAACAATGCTGATGTTTATAGGACTTTAAATATGTCCAAAAACACAGGGTGGTGGTGTATTTTTTGAATTAATGTCTAATAGTCATTTTTACTTTTCCATTACAGGCTGGTTCACAAAGTTTTACAGCTTGAAAATTCTGTTGCCACAATAATGTCTAAACTGGATTTTGTCATGGAGAAAATGAGACTTCAGACATTCAACACAGAAAGCAGAGACATGGATAAGCATACGAGTAGAGATGATGTGAGTCAGATATGATTTTTTTTTAGATCACAAATATGAAATATATAAATGATGTATTTACACTATCCTTGCATTATTACAGGAATCACGACCGGCTTCTGGAGGGAATATTCAAGTAAATCTGGAAAGAGTCTTAGCTCAGGGCCCATCCTGGTCATTAACTGGTCCAACGGGGAGCGCGAGGAATCGTCTGTATCCAGATGTAGGATGGCCAGTCGTCACTGAAAACAGCACTTCGGCACGCCACTAATTCCTCAAACGCAGAGTTGGTAACTGACTAATAATAAACCTTGTTTAGAGAGGAAGGTATTGCTGTACAGTAGATGAAGTAGTGCTCTTATACCTGTTCTCCATATTGATGGTTTAACGTGCAATTACAAACTGTGATTGACAGTCTGATTATATTCCGCTTTAAGACTTGAATAACGTTTCAGCTCGGTGTAATTGATGTATTGTGGTGCGTAAAATGTATTCCCACATTTCTTAGAATTTCAACTGTATCAGGCTGGAAATCTTCTCATTGAAGAATTTTCACTATTAGTTCTAATTAAATCTCAACCCAGCAAGTTTTTAAAAGATGTCTAATAGACATCTAAACACAGTCATCTTGGCTAAAACAAGGCTAAACTTGGGCTGACAGTGAAAAAAAAAATAGACTAGTCATCAAATAAACAGAAATGAATGACTATACATATAAAGTCTGTCTAATCTCTATTTGACGACTAGTCTAGTTTTGGGCTATTCTTAGATGTCTATTAGATTTTCACTGACAGCCCAAGTTGAGCCTTGTTTTAGCCACACGGTCTATGTTTAGATGTCTACTAGACGTCTATTAAACTAAATTATTTGCTGGGAACTTTCTTTCCAATCGCATAACATGGAAACTTGACTGAAAGCTGATATTAGACTGCTGCATTTGACATGTTCTGAAAAGTCCCTGTGTATTATTAGCCTTTGGAAAGTTGTTGTGTACATTTTTCTAAACTTATTTCTCCTTTGATATGAACTTGTATTTTATAGTGTGAAGCATATCGGTATATAACCAAACAACTATAGTTTATATTAATCTTGGAACAATATCACTTGCATGTATACAAAGACGTTTATATTTAGGTAATGAATATTCTCTCTATTCATTCTTGATTATAGGCAATAAATAATTGCAAAACAAAAGGATTCATCATTTTACTGTGCTGGAACAAAACGAGAAGAGAACGTTTCTTGTCCAATGGTTCATTTATTGTCTCATTTAGACCTAAAAAGAAAACTCAAAATGCTAGTTGTATGCAAACATTTCTGCCTTTTACATTCAATGCTTTGAGCAACCTCAATATTATGGTTTGAAACATGCAATTCCTCAACATCCCAGAGGGAAGAAAACAAAAATCCAAACCAAAAAAAGAATCCAAACCTTTTCTCTGGCTACTCAAAAAAAAAAATAATGGCACGCATATTTTTAAAACCAGCAAAGGGACAAATGTACAGTAGGATCTAAAATAAATCGTACAGCTCTCTATGAGGGTCTCAAAGTGTTCAGCTGAAATCTGTGTGTGACCGAGCGAAAATTAAGGCTTGTAAATGTCAGTCACACATGTAACGTTAGTCTAACAGACGCCGCTTTAGTTCTGCACAAAAGAGAGCGCATGCTTCTGAAATCCTTATTCCAGGCCGAGATATCAAAAGATATTTACAGGTTTGGCCGTCGTGACCCTTTCTCCGTAGTGAACGGGAGATTTCGCTGTCTGTAAATTGGGAGTAAAAAGATACATTATACACACAGTATCAAAGAGCTCTAGAATCCGAGGAGAACGGGGAGCTAATGTGGATTAAATATACACCACTGCACATAGAAATTCATTTACACGTCAACATTTACAAGACACGGGTCCAGTGAACCCCCAAAAAGTGCCTTTGCCAAGTCAGAATGAAGAATAAATGGCATTGTTTGTCGCTGTTTGTTGTGTTTTTGTACAAAATTCTAAGTCCATACTGTAATGAAGCAAATGCATGATCAGTAATAAGGAAGAGTGGGGGAAAAAAGAAAACACAGTGGGAAAACTGTTTACAATGTGGGATTTTCATGTAATGTACCTGTGAAGTTCCTGAAGTTGGGATTCAATGGAAAAAAATCAGCAGTTTTCCTTGAGATATGCAGTAAAAATAAAAACGGTGGGGGAAGAGATGCATTTCATCTCCAATTCCACTGAAGCAGGAAAGGATCTTGTGATTGAATTGAGACATCCAGTGAAGGCGCACGACTCGTTGGCTTCTTTACTCTAAATTTGCATCTTAACAATAAAGCTTTCCTGTTTGGGATCCAAAAGCCTGTATGGTAAGGAGTCTTCAGAGTCTCTCCCTGTGAGAGCAAGATGTACAGAAGTGAGAAGCGGCCGTTATGGGGAGGGACGGTCAGATCACTGTGTCTGGTATCCGGCCATGCCAAAGTTAGCCTGGTTCATCACTGCGCCGGGCTGAGCCTGAGAGGTTTGCGTCCCAAAACCTCCCACCCAGGCAGGGGACTGTGATTGTCTAGGGCAAAGACAATAGCAACAACAAAAATGAGTTGTATATATTTTGTACATATACATATTTTGAACTTCCTACATAAAAAACATGCTGATTTCGATGTGGGAAAACATGCAATATGTTTATGTACACCAGTGGTTCATTACAGTCCTCCGTCCCGCTCTGCACAACTTCTATTATTTACACATTCTCTCTTAATTTAACACACAAGGACCAGTTCATAGATCTTTCTGTTAACGAGTTGATGATCTAAACCAGGTGTGTTAAGACAGACATACAATATGAGGACGGGAAATGAGAACCACTAATGTACACCAATAACATGTTGCTATAACAAGATTTCAGCCATGTGGTAAAACATGTTTGCATTTGCTAAATTTTAAAATCATGCTAATACTGTGCAACAAACTCATACTAACAATACGCTAATACAGTTTAGGACCTTTAAGAAAAAATGTTCCATTCAATATTGTACTTCAGGCTTCTTAAATTAAATAGTTAAATTACAGTAATGAAAAATGAAACACCATAAAAACAACTGAAATCTAAAATAACAATCACATTTACAATTACATTTTAGGATTCATAGAACACATTTTACATTTATAGTCCGTTTCCACTGAGAGGTACAATACAGTTCGATACGGGTCATCTTGATCAGGCTTGGGGTACCCTTTTGGTAGGTGTGGTGTACAACAGAAAGTTTCAGATGACGTCATAGTAAAGTAACCATCACAGTAAAGCCGTACGGGTTGTTCACATATCATATGAGAAACACAAAACGAATGCTATATACACACAAATACTTCTGCTTAAATGTTCATTACTAACTTTTCTATGAACATGATTTGATTATAACTGTAGATCAATGATAGGGTGAAATAGCCTACTGCAACGACAGCAAACATACAAAATAAATAAATCAACATATATGAACAGATACAGCCCCTTACAGTCTCCGATGTGTTACCAATTACAAATAAACTCCACACAGCATACATTTAGTCCTTATTTGGGTTCAAAAACAACACGAAATATAGCCCACAGTCAGAGCAAACCTCTCATATGTGTCTTTAATCTTCACCGGCACATGTAACCTCTTGTAATAAAGTAATTCCGTCATTCCGAGTTCATAATACTCCAAAAAGGTGATAATAATAATTAAACATGGCAGTTTGTTCATGTTTTAGGTTGCAGAAGTATCATTATCTGCAGTTTTTTTCCAGCTTCTCATTTGTTTTTTTTTCACGCCTCACTCTTGCGTTTGTCTCTTTCTGAAAGGATCGGATATCAGAAGCACTTCAATGATCACGCGCACGTTATTAATATGATTTCAAGAAGTTTGTTATTTCAAAATATACACACGCGACGAGCTCTCTGGAGAAAGTTAAACTGCTCGCACTTTTAGACGAGCTCGTAAAACAAAAACAGGACACAGCCGATTTTGTTCTTCTCGGCTTTGTGGCTGTTAATTAGGTCGACGACAAGGTTTGTTTGAGCTCGGGTTGACCATGGCTCCTTATTATATGTATATATTATTACGGTGTAATGTCTCGGCTGTTTTTAAAAATGGCTGTTCCTTTGTTTTCATTCTCCGCTTCTGCGAGTGACGTATCTCTGTAAACCAATAGAGTTCAGCTGCGCGTCTAGCTCCGCCTTTTGGTACCCTTTTCTTGTGCTAGGTACCTTTTCGAAAGGGTGCCAAAAAAGTGGTAAGGTACGGTTAGCTTTTAGGTACCCTTTGACAGTGGAAATGGCCATAAAAGCTCACTGAACCAAACCGTACCATACCACTCAGTGCAAATGGGCCATTTTTTCTCACAAAACACGCAGCCTCCACATTTAATGCCTTTTTGTGATCAGTTTGATAAGAAGCCCAAAAAACTTACTCTACTCCAAATCCTTGCTGATTCCATGTTTGGCCGTACATTCCATAGGATGGTACTTGCCAGCCATTCGTCATGTACTGACCATACTGTTGTGGATTGCCATACATTTGATTCCATTGTCCCCACTGACCATACTCCATCTGTGAATACAGCATTGAGAACTACTGTAACGGCTCACTGAAGGTGGAAAGACCCATGCAGGCCTCATTCGAAAAACTAAACTCCACATTACCGGCTGGACATTTTTGGCCATGTCAGGTGATTCTTTGCCCCAGTAGCACTTCACCACATGTCCTTCAATGGTGGTACCATTCACGGAGACGATGGCATGAGCAGCACTTTCATGTGAGGAGAATCTGAGAGAAAAAAAATGATGATTGTGTGTGAAGAGAATGGCATTCCTATTGTTTACAATGAAATCAGAAGGATCATTTTTGTCACCATGTGGCTTATTAAACCTTTGACTTTACATTTAAAACCACTAAATAATACATACGAGTAAATTATCATGCATGTTAAAAATTATTTTGATTTTAGTTTTTGTTTCTGCATAAGCCTCTTTTGGGGTGAACCAATTTGAAAATGTTTGAAATATTATATTTTTAAATGTTATTTATTACTGTGGATTCATGAATTTTCAGCAGCCATTTATTTAATAAAATAAAAAGTTGAACCATTTTATGGAAAATAAATCTTTTGTAACATTACAATTGTTTTCAATATAAATGTTTTATTAAGATTTGTAAGAGTTTTTGAACATGTTTGTTTTCCTTTTTCTTTTAAAGCCCAAAATTGGTCGATTAGGAGGTTGATTGATTTTTTTTTCATCAGGTAATGATGCCCCCTGTTGGGAAATTAGTGTAATATCAGCTCAGCTTCAGTTTAGCTAAACAAAATCCATATTATCTATGCATTTTGAGACTACAGCAAACATGAGCAAAAAAGCATTGATTTTGTTTGATCAATTTTGTGAACTCATTTCCCACCATTAAATGGTATAACGATTACAAAAAAAACTGCATATAAACAATATTAAATTAATCACAGAGCCAACTCTGCTCTACATATCACAGGGTTTCTGCTGGTTTCACAAAGTCAAATTTAAGACTTTTAAAGACTTTTTTTTAAACCATGAGTAATGAATGTTAATGGCCCATACGGAAAAAAATGTACTGACCCTATCTAATATGATTTGCCAGTAATTCTAATTAGTTATTTCTTAGCATTTTAAATAATGTGTCAAAACAAGCAGACCCTAGTTATATACATGTTTTTTGCAACATTAAACACAATTAACAACATAAAAAACTCTGTTAATTCAACTTATTTTATTCAGATGTATTTGTTGGTTATTGGATGCGTGTTGGATTGATTGGGTAGCTTTACAACGTAAAGTTATCAAACAAAGGAAACGTTGGGTAGCAAACAAAGGAAAACTAAGACCCGTTGAAAGTGATTTTAGACCTTCAAGATAATAATTCAGTCAATTTTTTTAAGGGCAAAAATTTTGGTTATAAAATGTAAGACTTTTTAAAACCCAGCAGATACCCTGATATCAGTGAGTAGTGGTCTAACGCAAACATTAAACATATGAAAGTCTGTTTACGTTATTTTACAAGAACATAAATCAAGACTAAAAACAGAAAGTTACTGGAATGATACCTGATAAAAGAATAACCCTTCTCTGGAAACACTCTGATCTCCATTATCTGGCCAAAAGGAGAAAAGGTCTGTCGCATGAGGTGTTCTGTTTAAAGAGAAAAGCATGAGTCACGTGAGCGAGCATCAACACTAACAGTGTGAAAAGGCCAGTGCAGAATTAAGATGTACCTGAGAGTCCTGACTGAATGCCACCGCAGTAAACTGTGCAGTTCTGAGGACTCGACTGGTTCACCACCTCATCAAATCTCAGCTGCTTGGCACTATCTGTAATATTAGTCAGTATTAATTCACAGACTCACAGACCGTTAGCAACCGAAAAAAAAAAAAAAACAAAGAGAAATGGCTTTTCACATTTAAAATAGTTAACTCTGGGTTATTCTAAACCCCAGTTATCTAGTTTCACAGTTGAAACTGTCCAGTCCAAAAATTGTAATTTTTCACATAGAAAATGTACAGCGCATATTTACCCAATCACTGCTCTCAGCAAGTAAATGATTGCATTTAAACTACTTTTTACTCAAAGTAAAGTATGTTTTTGTTTAATGCAGTTATATGTATAGTGTATAGTGCAGTTATATTACATAACGTTTTACAATTTAGTTTTTGCTAAAAAATCTAAAAGTAGGGCTGCATGATATTGTAAAAAACTGACATTGCAATATTTTAGTTTTTCCACAATATATATTGCAATAATATTTAATAATAATGATTTCAGAAGCGTTTGGAAAGAATTCATAATTTTACACTGACTGGGATGATGTTTTGGGGGAGTGAATCTGCATAAAATTTACAAAATTCTAATATATATATATATATATATATATATATATATATATATATATATATATATATTATATAAAATATATAAAGTGTCGTCTGAAATTTCCATCGAAATTGAATATTTTTCTCCGCCTCATTTGTTTAAACTGAGTTATTTCACATTAATGACCATAAAAAGGACTTATTCTTTGCCATAAATGTGTTATTACTGAACCTACACACAGGAGCCTGATAAAAATGCTCATTTTGGAAGAAAATTTCAGACGGCATTTAGAGGCATTTTTTGCATCTGAACTCTTCAGATGAACAATAAATAAACTGTGCTTTATGCTTTTCGGTGAAAAACAGTGTTGAAAAAAAAAATCAATAATCAAATGTAAAATAACATGATACAGTCTTCAGACTGGCAAACTTTGTCATTTCTTGTGTCCAAATGGTTTAAATTAACTTTTCAAATTGCTTGACATCCTGCAATGTGACTATTGCAGATTCTCACATTGCGATATCGATGCTGAAACAATATATTGTGCAGCCCTATCTAATACTGTATTTGGTTTAAGAGTGATTAAAATCCCTTCAAGAAAATAAGAATAGAATCAATTCCTCACAGAATTAGACACAATTTAATAGAACATGTTTCGTGTGTTTATTAAAGCCTTTACAACAGGGGTGTCAAAACTCGGTCCTAAATGGCCGGTGTCCTGCATAATTTAGATCCAACTTCAATCAGCACACCTCCCTGGAAGTTTCTAGTATAGACTGATTTCACACGGCCGCCATTTTAAAAAGCAAAAACGAGGCTGTGGTGGGAAGAAACCCGGAAGTCTCGTTGGGAGTTACATTAGAACATTGTGAACTTGGCTGTATATCTTATCAGCGAAGAGAAAGTGACACAAATTTATAATTTCACCGCCTTCCGAGTGACCCGAAGGTCCGTTCTGAATGAATGGTGAAAATAAAAGGATATAAGAGCTCATTTTCAGCTAAGTTAAGGCAAATGGCACTAGTTAGCTAACGTTTTCTTTCCCAAACACACATTTTAGATGCCTTTTATTAAACTCGAGTTAAGATACTGATTCTTTCAATATATTAGACTTGTCACGATACTGAATTAAAAGAAAAACCGTCAATTTTCCGCTAACATTTAAGGCACTGTTGATGGCTTTCTTAAAACAGCGTTGATTGGCCATTGTGTTCATGTGCTCAACAGAAATGCTTGTGATTGGTCAAGATGAGCCGAGCGATCTGCTTGATGACTTGACTGATCTACATGGCTGCTTCACGCTCACGTTCAGTCTGCGTGTATCTGTGTTTGCACTGAGTGAAGAGCGGTAAACTGAGTGCAAACACGGATACACGGAGACTGGAGCTCGAAGCAGCCGCGAAGGTCAGTCGAGTCATCCACGCTTAGCGGCGCTTCAATGTAAGCGGGAAATAGAGGGGTTTCTTTCCACCGCAATCTTGCTTTGGTTCTTTAAAACGGCGGCCGCGTGAAATAAGCGTATACCTATAAAGAGCTTGATTAGCGGATTCAGGTGTGTTTAATTGGAACTAAAATATGCAGGACATCGGCCCTCCAGGACCAAGTTTAGACACCCCTGCTGTACAACAATAATAACCCTGGGTTAAGTGCAGTCTGAAAGCCATAAAGTGTTTGTTTTCTCTTAAAAGAGCATGAATAAAATGAAGCTTACTGTCTTGCACACTCTTTGGAGCGGGTGGTTTGCGAGTTGCCCAGTTAGTCCGGATTTGTCGTCCTCCAAGCCACTGACCACCCATGTGTACTATGGCATTCTCAGCATCCTAGAAAAGAAGAAACAACAGATTTACAAACACACATAAATGTGAAGCAAAAACATAAGCTCTCAGCAACACTACTAGTCTTTCATAGGTTCATCTGTATAAATAGAAACTATCCACATAAAATGTCCTAATTTGATTTTATTTACAATTACTAATCTTTCTAAAACCTCACACTGAAAATAAACACTAACAGTCTGATTAATTCTATTATACTGAATTGCTGAAAAGCTACAGCTATAATATGAATTGTAGTGAACAGAAATAGAATAACCTTCACTCTGTGTTCCTGTACTGGAGCCTTACCAGTTTGTTATAGAAGGACACAAATCCATACCCCTTTGATTTCCCTGTTGTCATATCCTTCACCACTCGTGCATCCCTGAAAGCAAAATGTAATAATGGAAAAGTCAGTCTACTGACGGTTTGCTAGAGGATCTTTAAAAGAAAGGAACCACACACAAACATTGCACTGTACTGACACTGTTACAATATCTTAAGTTATTCTAACAAAACTGTATACTATCAGTCTCTCTCGTGATTACTGGTACTTATTATACAGTTTATATCAAATAAAAACAAGTTACAAGGTCATGCAACCTACACTACTGCATATATGTTTAAAAACTCCTGCAAAAGCTTTTCTTAGACATCTCTCCTCATAGCTGTGCAATCATCATCATCTTAATCACTATAACATCAGTAAAAGTCATTACCATGCATTCCTAATTTGAACTGCTGTCTCTAATTCTACTCAAGAGTACATAGAAATATCAAAAGAGAAAAAAAGGAATTAAACGGCATACATGGCCTGTTAACAGATTTCTTTATTTTTCCTGGTCAATTCTTTACCACCAATATGGAGTTTGGGAAGCTGCAAATTTCGAGAAATTAACATTTTTTAGAGTTGTAGGAAAATCAAACTATCAACACAACTAGGAAAACCATAAAACAATTTTTACAAGCAAATAGTCATGAATCATCTGAAGTTTGTTAAAGGTCTACACTACGTCAGCGTTAATAGAAAAAATACTGCAGTATACAAATATGAAAAGCAAAGAGTGAATAGAAAAAAAATCTACATCTGAGTTCCCAGAGTGCACAGTTCCTTGCTGTTAGCCTTCAAGCTCCTGTCCAATCCTATGAGCATTTCTGTAAAATAACCAGAGCTCTATTAACTGACACTCAGAGCTAAAGGAGACTCTGAAAATTTGGCAGAGTAGCATTGCATAATGTTGTTTTTTGTTGACGTTTAGATAAATCGAAACTACTTACCAATTTCGGAAAAGCAGAGGAGATTAGTGGTGAAAATTTTTTAAGGTGCTCTTTACAACAGATCAATCTGGGTACACAATACTGACTAAATTGCCCCGTGTTCACTCATAACACTGACCATTAAAATTATCAATGCAAATTAAACATCTATGGTCTCTAAAACTGTATGACATCCTGTTCTCAACTCAAATGTGTAAGTTTAAAACTATAAATATTGCTGTTTTATATAAAGGAGAAAAAAGCTTTCATTACTGACAGAAATGTTTGAAGAAAACAAAGGTTAAATAATTACATGTAGAGGTCATCAGGCTTACAGTAAACACACCACTCAACATTATGCAGACAAGAGGGGTGTGACCTCTTAAAACTTACGAGATTTTCCCAAAGGGGGCAAATGCAGCTCTGATGTCATCAGTTGTGATCTCAGGGCTCAAATCTCCCACAAAAACATGAAAATGATCTGCAGAAAAATTAACACATTTAATGGAAAAAAAAAACTAAACCACTATTGATGTAAAAGACAATCTGATTTTCAACTTATGGAATGTATGAAATATTGTTTTGAAGTGCAAGCCTCTGGTCATTTGGTGCACATAAACCATTTTTTTTTTTTTACAAAATCATTGTGTACACTACAGTTTCTGATCTTTCTGCTACATCAAAGATTTTTTTTTTTTTAACAATTTATAAAATATTAATTACCGTCTGACCATCTGAGATTAGGCAAAAATATAAACATCATGACTGCAGGAGTATTAAAAAACACTGTGAGCAGTATATTACTACCATTTAGAGTTCGCTTTTGGCATCTGTTGGAATGTTAAGGCCGGGACACACCAAACTAACAGTCAACAATTAGGCAGCATTGGGCAGTCTGTGATCATTTGTCAGGCTAGTTTGTTTGGTGTGTTCCACACATCACCTCTCAGCTGAGGCAGTCAATCTGATTCAGCCTGTAAATTTGACATTGGCTGTTGATGAAAGAAAGAGCTCTGATTGGCTGTTCAGCTTCTAATCAGAGTGTGAGAACAAAAACTGATGTAACATAACTAAGCAAATGACACAAGTCAAGACAGAACAAAAAGAAGCTGGCTGTTGTTTTGTAGCATTTCTTAAATAGCTGCTATCCATATAGATTATAAGACATATTTGCATGACTGAATCCCTCCATTATGTGCAAAAATACAGTGGCTGCTTTGTACGTGTGCAGCACCTAGTTATGGTTTTACTTTGTTGAATGACAATACAGATTTTGCCATGTATGAAAAGACACATCCTCTTACACAGGCGCAGAACACGTTCTTGTTTCAGTCATCTGTTTGACTTTTGGCCCAGATAGGACTAGACACAGCCAGCAACACAGTTTTTGTTGCTGCATGTTTTAAATGAGAGTCTGGTGTGTCCCAGGCTTCAGGACCTAGAAAATGTGGTGTGACATCACCTAACAATCAGATAACTTACTTGATGTATCTTTCTTCTGACTGCTCGGAGTGGTAGCCCAATTTACCTTGACTTCCTGTCAATAAATAAATACTTTTGGTAAAGGCATTACTTCTGAAATTGCAACACTTCCCTACAAACTACACAAATCTTGTCTACCTAAGACCCTGTCCACAAAAACACGAACATTTTCAAAACTGCACTATTCTCTATGTGGTTTCACTATTAGTCCACACAAAAATGCAATGTCAGGTAACTGAAACTAAAACTTTCTGAAAACTCTTGACTAGGGTGAAGATTGTACAAAACTCTGAGTACAGTGTGGTTAAACGGACACTACAACTGGAGTTTTTGCCTCATGATGTCAGCCTGCATGTTGTTTTCTGCTTTCTGATTGGAAAACACGGCTGGGTTCTCCCCAAATGCAAAAGCCACAAATGTGTTCTACATCGTTCACATGCAGCACGGTAATCCGCCTGTTCTCATGTTTGCATTGATTTGTAAGTAATTTATTCATGCAAATACTTCATTTTCCGTTTGGTGTGAACCCAGCATAAGTGTCGTTATCGCCACCTGTTGGTTCGTGCGCCCATAATATGCATCATGCATTTTCATGTGGACATAGATTGTTTTGAAAACATAAGCGGGGAAAACTCCATTTACAAAAACACCCGTATACGTGTGGACATGGCCTAAATGATGCCACAAGATGTACCTTTCCCAAAATCTTCCTTCCGTTCATGGCAGCTAATGCCGCAGCAGCGTCTCTGTGTTCAAAGAACTCCACAAAGCAATACGGGTCATTGCTTGTATGCTGCAAAACAGAAAATCCAATAGAAGAAGAGTTCATCTTCCTGCTGCTATCAGACTGCTGAGAAGAAAAGCCAGGAAAATGTATTATTGCAAAGTCATGGGTATTGGGTGGAAGACTTGGGTGGAACATTTTCTATCTTTAACATCAATTTGGGTTGATTTTAAACACATAAACTTAGCACATTGATTTTTAAAGTTAATGTAAATGCAATGTTTTCCACACAAGCCCATTTACATTCATTATGAGCTCAAAGACATAACATTTGGGAAAAAAGTACTGTGTGATGGATGTTTACCTCTGTTATCATTTTACAACTTTTACATGGCCCAATCTGAGTAAATAACTGTAGGATCAAGTTCTCCGTTACATCTCTTGAAAGATTCCCCACATAGCTGAAAATGCAAATTTACCACATGTTAATTAAAAAACACACAAACATAATTACAGACTGGATGTCATGACTCATAGATCATACTCAATGCATTTACAAATAAAAGAGAACACAATATGACTACAGATTGATCTTATAACAGCAACATAAACCCGATAAACCTAATCTTTAAAAAAAATCTTCATAAATCATTTGATTGCCCAAGTATATTCAACAGCATACCTATCTTTGTATATATCTACATTTCCATCTATGTTCATATACAAGTATCTGAAGAGCTCAATTGCAAAAACTGGTCACTTCTTTTTTTAATTAGCCATTGAATACACTATAAAAACGTCTTCATAAACATAGACAGCCCATTTATGCCCGAATGACCTTATGACAGGAATACATTTACACTCAAAACCGAACTAGTGAAACTATGCGTCCAAGTATAACGTCAAGTGAATCCACAGGAGATCTATATCTGAGGGAAACAAATTCCACACTTCTATAAAAGACAAAAGGCCTGAGATTAAAAAACAGCTTTTACTTCACCGGCAGACAATGACATACTCGTTCAAACACATTGTCATCGAGCATGACGTATTGTTAGTTTATATACTAAACTCGTCTAACGTAACTCAAGAAGCAAAATCAAAATTTAGCCACTTTATTAATATTTGCCGATTATAATTTATATATAATCGACTTGCATAAATTATTCTCGAGGCTGGCCGTTTTGTCTACTTAGCCGTTAGCTTAGCTTAAACGTGCTACATATAATTATGTTTCCAAGGCTCGTCAAGTGAAGATAAACGCGTTAAGATTCCTCAACTGTATGAATAATGAGCAATAAAAGTTGACCGACAGACTACCAGTGATAAACAGAGATTAGTAAAAGAACGTGATGTCAAAACGTTGGTAGGACGTCGTTTTTTTATTGGAGCTAGCTGTTAGCTAAACCAGTGATGCTAAGGATTGAACGGTTATTTACTGAGCACTGACAGGCTTTGTGTTTCAGCTACTTACAGGGTTTTTGGGTGGCTCTCGTCTTCCATTATTGGATGCCGGAAGGAGTGCTAACAAAACCTGTTTTCAGTTTCTCAGAAGGGGTTTATTTTTAGTACGAACAATACAGGACTGGTGTTACTTTCAATCTTGAGTAGAAAATGGCGGAACCCGGTTAGTCAGGAAGACGGCCAGTGCGCGTGCGCAGAACCAGCCGGTGTTTTGGGAAATGTTGGATCCGACCGATCCGACAGAAAGTGCGAGCTTCCCAGTTATTTAATCAACGCAGGTGTATGACAGCTTTGTGAGGGTATTTTTATTTGATAATGTGACCTTGGATTATTTTTTTGATGGTTTTCCTTATTTTGGAGGAGTTTTGTACCTGTTTTTCGGTGTCCACTAGTGGCCAGTTAAATCGGCAATAGTCAGCAATAAAAAGGTAACCTACTGTGACAGTAGTTTTTTATTGCAATAACGATATAAATACAAACAGATAGAAGTATAGTATAAACAATACAAATACTACTTTTTTTGCAAAAAGAGAAATGTGACAATTTTAAACTCTGACACATAGTGTTGCTGCCTTCATATATAAACTTTACAGTGTAAAAATGCTTTGAAAAAATTAAAAAATTAAGTACAACAAAGCATCTGAAAAAATCATTATTAAATTAGATTCGCAGGTGAAAATTTAACTCATTATTTGAGAACATCTTGCGTGGGAACCTCGTCTTACCACTGTGAAAACCTCCCTAGACTATTTTTTCTGACTAGATTAATTTTTTTTACATAGTACCCTAAATATACAAACAAATGTGTGTGAGCGCTTAAATATTAGAAAATGCCATCGTTCTAATTTTGATGAAATTTAAAATGAAATGAAAATGCATATAGTCTAGCACAATTAATATAAATATTAATATAAATAAAATGTAAAAAATTGTAACACAAAATAATGCTATTATATATACAGTGTTCAGCATATATAAGTACACCCCTCACAAATCTATCTTTTAAATTCATATTTTTAATAGGAAGCTATACAATATTATATATGTGCATATACATTAGATTAGTCACTACTGAAGCCAAATCTGGAGCTTAAATAACAAAATAACTTACAATAACAGTCCAAAAACTAGGACACCCAAATTTATATGTTATATAAAAATATTATATATATATATATATATATATATATATATATATATATATATATATATATATATATATATATATATATATATATATATATATATATTTTTTTTTTTTTTTTTTTTTTTTTTTTTTAAGAGGAAAAATCAAGAGAAGCAAAAAAATGGAAAAATTTAGTTGAAAATTTTGTTGGTTGTAATTTTTTATTTATTTTTTTTTTTGCAGTATTTGCTTGAATTTTTTTGTATTATCTTTCTATTTCTAAATATGCTTGGTGACTAAAATATAATAATAATAAATGTATCTGTTTATTGAATCTGTTTTTTTTAAATGCACCAAAATACAATGTCCATATTTAGTGAGAAATGGATAAAAATATTCATTTTCATAATGGGGTGTACTCTGATTATGCTGAGCACTGTAAATATTTTCATATAGGAATATTTATATAAAACAATATAAAAACTCATTAAAATACAAATGTATTTACATTAATAGGTTATAAATATTTATATAAATTAGGATATAGGTTAAATATGAATTTTTTCTTTACAATCATTCTTTTTTACATTTTATTTTAATTTCAGTGTATTGTAATAGCCTAATTATTATACATTATTATTTCATGCATATGAATATGGACGATCATGATTTATTTACAGAAATAATCCAGGGATTACTGGACCAAGTCTTCACATATTGATAATTTCAGATTATGAAATGACAAATTGGAGGAACCTCATGGCAGATCTGACAGATTGTATGAAATGTGTCGATTCTGTCTGTATTTAGAAATGAGCAGTTAAAAGAGCAACAAGTGCGCCCGGTCCAGCAAACCGCGAGGGGAGGCGATTAAAGTCTCAGCAGTGGATCTGTGTCTGGACGGTCAAGGGGTAATTTTTGGTCACACGTGTGGGCGTAACAGTGATCCCTCAGCTAGAACTTTCTCGGTAGTCCTCGGACCTCGCTGCTTCGAGAAACCCGTCCCCATTTACAGTACGTCATCAAACGGACCCTTTAAAGCGTCTGTAGCGGCTGTAATGGCACAATATTCGGGAGCGAAGCAATATCAGAGTATGAAAACACTGTCTCCGGTCGAAACGATGGCAACTAACGATCCTCTGCCACCTGGCTGGGAGATCAAAATTGACCCGCAGACAGGCTGGCCGTTTTTTGTGGATCACAACAATCGCACAACGACGTGGAACGATCCGCGGCACGATACGAAAAAGGTAAGACCGATCCTGCTTTTGCGAAGTTGCGCTGTCAAACGCGATCGGTTTTCCGGCGATTTCAAAATGCAGATCTGTGTGTGACGCGATTAACAGATTACTTTGGGTTGTGGCATTTTAGAGGCTGTTTCATCGATAAAAAGCAATTTTGCTGAGTGCGTAGGCTACGATCCCACTCAGTACATCCAATCGTACTTGAGCAGACACTGACTGTCTAGGGAAGATGAGCCACGCACTTGATATTCGCTTTAGCTCGCGCGTGAATCGCAGTCTCCTCTTGGAAACACAGCGGTTCGCGTGCATTTGAACGGCCTGGCGGAATATGTTAGTGCACGGGCGAATATATATTAGTGTGATGATCTCAGGCGAAATGATTACTGTGTGACGCACTGCAGTCATATGTGAGAGTGTTAGAACGACTCCACAATGTTTATTTAAAGCCTCGAGAACTACGCACACTGCGCTTGTTCTCCACATCGCTGGAGCTACACAGCACTAACACGTCCCTCAAAGTTTCCCTTACATGGGATTTGAGAGGGATCCACCCACTCACCGATTCTGTCATTCCCAATGAATGGGCTTGAAAAGTTACACACTGGAAGTGTCAAACTGTTCTCTGCACATCAGGTTCTGGAAGTCAAATATGCGGAGGGGGGAACACAAGGGCTTGCCAGTTGGCATCTTTCATTAGGTAGATCAACACTTGTCCGAAGTTAGTGTCACCAAGGATCTGCTGGAAAGACAGCTGCCAGGAGATAAACTGGGCGCTACTCTTGGCGTCAAAATAGCAGAGGGCGTGAGGTCACCAACCAGCCATCATTCTCAATATTTAACATTTTGCTGTCATAATTGTGCAGCATTTCACCTTCAACAAGCTATCTTTGAACTTTTTCAGGCCTATGAGTCAGGAAAATGGAGTCTGAAGCAGTCTGAGTGTTGCATTTCACACTTGGCCTATCCATTTATTCCAACTTTAATGTCTTTACATAATTTGTTTTGATATTTACAGTCATTGATTTGTATTATGCATTTAAGTTTGGAACAGACAATGAAACCTCTAGACCATCTTCATCTTTTGAACTGTAAAATGTAAAAAATTTTTGATGCGTAGTTTTTTTTTTATCAGACACAAGCAAAATTTCAGCTACTATTAACTGGTGTAGTGACAGAAAGCACACTGTAATATAAAATCTGTAAAAAAAAAAAAAAACGTTCAAAGGACTGGCAGCAAGGCTTCCAGAGATATTCCGTTAATTTACAGAAAATAACCATTTCACAAAATTACATGCAAAAACTGTAAAAATACAGAGCATACTTTACGGTCAAAATTCATTGAATTACAGTTTACTGTTGATAATTTGCATTTAAACTGTGAAAAAATGGAACACAAACTGGTAATTACTGCCATTTTCCTAATTGTTACTGCAATTATACAGATTATTGCTGTCATTTTACAAATTATTACTGTAAATATATATATTTCTATTGTAATTAAACTAAATAACAAAGTAAAGGGGTCAAACGCAGCAAGGCAAGGGAAACGCGTCATAATGCTCACTAAACAGTTTAAGACTCAGCAATGATGTGTCTGTGTGTGCTGAGTTTATAGTCCTTGAAATCAGTCCGTAACGGTCTTCTGACGGTGTGTGTAATCAGTCAGAATTCATTGTTGTAGTTCATTAAAGTAGTGTATGTGTAGTTTTCCAGTGATCTGCAGCTGCTAGATCACTGGTGATCGTAACAATTAACATAGCAATATTGTTAGAGTAGTAAAATAGTTTACAGTGCATGCATTATATGCAGCCTACAAACAAAAGGCTATTATTTGACATTATTAACCTCACGTTAATCTTCATATGATGATTACTACCTTCACTAAAAACAATTTGACTACAATTTTGTTCCCTATTTTTACAGGAATAATCTGTAAATATTAATGTAAAATTACGTGTTACTCTCTTGATTTATTTTTTTGCAGTGCACAGTTCACACAAGTCACTTGAACGTGAGCAAAATCTGTGTGGAAAACCTTTTAATGTCGATTCCAATTGAAACGACTGTATTTTATCTGCAAAATTTATCTGAATACAGTAAATGCGACCGCATCCTCTTTATTCATTAGCCCCTTGTTGAAAGCCCCTCTCTTAAATTACGTAATTGTGCTGTTTCAACATCAAAATAGGTGTTTTGTGATGATATGCTAGGGATTTTATTTTGTTTGATGTTTGTTTTGTCTATGCACCTCTAATTTACATTGATGAGTAAGGGAGGCCCTCCCCCTCACAAAGAGTATTTTAAGACACAGTGTCAACAGCACAGGAACCCATTGAAAAATGCTACCTAGAGTGAGTCATGGCATTAGAATCCACAGCATACAGGGTATATCCTGTAAGCCAATGCAGTCGCTTAACAGTTGCTGTGCACAGTGAGTTTTTACCCACTCATATTTCATGCTTAAATCCTGGACTGCCTCGTCATTGAGAGAGGGCGGATTGACCTTTGCATGTTAAACAGATGAGAGGAGAC
Source organism: Danio aesculapii (assembly GCF_903798145.1). NCBI lineage: Eukaryota > Metazoa > Chordata > Actinopteri > Cypriniformes > Danionidae > Danio > Danio aesculapii. The sequence continues at coordinate 27,550,202 of NC_079447.1, read as the reverse complement.
GCAAGCCACAGTCGGGCTCGAGATTTACATTTACTTACTGGAATAATGCAGTGACTCAACACGCTAGCAAGTTGTTGGTTGATTGCCCGCAATAACCTAATATCAATTCACGTTAGACAGATTTACAACGGCTGAAAGTCGCATGTGACTGAATATGACTAGTTGTAAAAGCCTACAACTTGACAGTGATGTGAGGCTAACAGGAAAGATTTAGCAGGTGTAAAAGACTGTTAATCACATGATGTAATGCATCATGCCTAATACAAGAGTGACTTTTAGTTCACAAAATGTGCATCATCAAACTGATAGCATTATATAAAGCATTAGTGCCCACTGTGTAACAGCTCTGGGATAGCCTTTTTACCCGGAGGGATATTTTATAACAACTTTGTTGAAGCATTTTAAGCCATGAACCAAACTAAAAATTAGGTGAATCACACAATTAAAACTCTGCTTTGAAGCAAAGAAATATTTGAAAATCAGACAACACTCTGTAAAAAATAAATTTGTAAAATTTACGGTAAAAAAACGACAGCTGTGGTTGTCAGTATTTAACTGTTAAAAATACAGTACAAACCACAAAATTAATTCCCAGTTTTTACCATAAAATACAGTATTTCATTAATTTATAGAGGTAATATGTGTGTATTTTGAATAACCAACATCTACACATCTTTGGTTACACAGTTAGACACATTTACACAGCCATTTGCAGGAGGTGATCAGTAAGTTACATAATGAACCAATGCTCATCACAAACAACTTTTCCCACAAGCAGAAAAGTGTATCAGTTTATAGAAGGTGCTCAGTGTCATGCACACAGCTACTAAACACCAGTACGGTAAGACGCATAAAAATAAAGTCATGAAATAAACCTTGTTTATCAACGTTAGATGTAACATAAATCTCTAATGTACATAACTGATGGAGAAACAACTAAAAAGATCCATAGTATTGTCAACAAAAAGCAAAAAAGTGACGTGCCATGCAGGGAATTATGGGAAAGTCAATTTACGGTTTTTTGCCGTATATATTAAGGAAACATACCGTTAACCAGGTTATGGGTTTTTACTGTAGCAGTTTTACAGTTTTTACAGTTGAAATCACGGCCATTTTTGACAGTGCAGTAAAAGAAGGGTACAACATAAAAGAAGGGTACAAAGCATTGCAAACGACATAATGAAATTATACTGTAAATATGTGAGTACTATAAGATCTACCAAATCTAACAGTCTTTTGAGATGGTTTACCCACACAAATTGAGTTTTAAAGGGCATCTATTTGGACAGACATATGTGCATGTATGGTGTATAGACCGTCATATTGGGGTGATATAAACACACCCAGTCCTTTTTTTTCAATTTAACAACATAAAAACGGTGGACCAATTGGAGCGGTTTTCAGATCGACCACAACTTTACGTAGGAGTGCGGTCCCCCTGCCCACCGAATTGATTGACAGCTGCGTGTATTAACATGTCCCGGTAGTCACGTGTATAATCATCAACAAGACCAGAGGTGCGCAAAGCAACCGGGAATAAAAGGTCTGTGATCAAGAGTGAGTTTCACATGTTTAAAATGTTTTAAAACAGAGCACGTGTGTCATGAATTACAGTGATTTAGCTTAGCTTTACTTCATCAGCACAGCCGCGTGTCAGAACAATTATAAAGGAAGACGCTTCAATCCCGGTTTGTGGACGTTAAATCAGGTTTATTTTGTTCATTAACATAACAGATATCCGTACAGCAGTGAGGATTAACCTGTATCCTGTCACATATGCGTGCAAAAACAGTGCAAAGCTAAACGGGCGCTTTGTCTGCCTGTCTGTCTGTCTGTCTGTCTGTCTGTGTGTGTGTGTGTCTGCTGCGGTGTGTGTGTGTGCGCGCGTGTGAACTTTGTGTGACTCATCAATGCAACTGCACAACAAATACTCATTGGTAAAGTTCTTACTGTAGTATTTCTCACAAACGCTACGTGAGATCTGCTTCCATTAAGTCTGTCTGTTGTCTGACGCAGCCGAGGGAGGAGATTAAGGCAAGCAGAAAGGCATGTAGAAACGGTGGGCGGGGAGGACTAGCCTTAAAGGAGCAGTACACCAAAACCGCCACCCAGTGCAAAAATGTATAAATAGGAATTTAATAAAAGGTATAATAAAAAATCTGATGGGTGTTTTGAGCTGAAACTTTACAGAAACATTCTGGAGACGCAAAACACTTATATTAAATCTGAAAAAAGGGCTAACCTCGGTGCCCTTTAATACTAAGCATAATTAATGTGAACAGATCCCAGTAGGCACAGGACATCAACATGATGTTAGATTGACGTTGTACCCTAATGATGTGGGATGTTGCATTTTGTTTGGAAATAATAATTATGTTGAAGTCAGAACCCAACGTCAGTGTCCAATGGCCAACCTAAAATCAACCAAATATCAAAGTCTAATGACGTTACCACCATGACGTCTTTCAGATGTTGGATTTTGGTTGCCATACCTGACAGATAAATGTCAGTGTTTGACGTCAATATGACAGTGGTTGGCTCGACGTTGGATTTTGGTCACTTTCCAACACAACCTACAATTAATCAAATATCAATATTTTTATTGGACATCAAAATAACAATGTACTTAGATACTGGCTAGACATTGGATTTTGGTCTCCTATTGTCACGACCTAAATCTAGCCTAATATTAAGGTCTTATGATGTTGTGTGCCTGCTAGAATTTGTTAAACAAAATCATTGATTAACAACCATGGAGCTCTGTTTTTAAAGATATATTTTTTAAAGAAATCAATGTTCATATTGAGAAAATTAATGAATGGAGGGTTTACTTCCAGAACCACACTGCTGAGTTATATATTATTTAAAGGGACAGTTCAGCCAAAAATGTAAATTCTGCCATGCTTTACTCTCTCCCTTTCTTCTGTTACTCGTTCTAAACACAAAAGAAGTTATACTGAAAATGTTTTTTAAAAAAAGAAACTATTGACTTATGTACTATTTTCTGTTCCTCGTATGTATGTAAATAGCTGTTTTTTCAACATTCTTCAAAATACCTTGTTTTGTGTTTAACTAAATAAAGAAATTCATAATAGTTTAGAACCACTATAGTATGAAAGGCAAATAAAATTTTTGGGTTAACTATCCAAAAAATACAGTATACTAGACAGTGTTGTGTTACCTTATTAATACACTGTGATTTCTTATTATGTTTATAAAAGTGTGACTACACTGTAAAGAATTCTGTGGTTCCACACAATGGGGTAAATGCACACAGACTTCATTTCAGTCAGCCAGCCCCACGGCTTCTGGTGAATTGTCATCTCATACAAAATCTCAGCGTTTTAAAATCTGATTTCTTTAAAAAAACAGTGATCATCACTGTCTGGCTGAGATACGATATAAAGTGTGTATCAGACCAAACAAGAAGCACTGCATTAAATTATATTTTTCCGCACCATGTCTTTAAAATTATATTATAGATTACATTTGAATTGCATCTCTACATTGATGCTGTAAAAGCAACCTTATGAAAATAGTCACATAAACCTTTCACAGGAAGTTCATCATTGGCTGGAAAACACTAGCTGTGTAAATAGCCCATTCCCATGTTGTCCCAACACAAATCGATTAAGTTAACTTAGGCGTAATCCCAATTCTGTTTTTGTACCCCTACCCCTTCCCCATGGCCCTTAAAACCGAGTGTGAAGGGGAAGGGCTTTAGAATTTACCCCTAAGAATTGGGACTGCACTACAGCACCTCTACATGTCATTATATGTCATCGCGATCTCTTGCTTCAAATGAGATAAGACGATCGTGACTGCTGTTATTCCAGTTGTGTTATTTTTTGGTATTTATCTTCAGGAAATGACTGAAAGCATATATTATGTTATCATAACAATCTAATGTGGCAATAAGATCGTAACTGTACTGTGAATTTACACAGTGCCCATATTCATCAATGTAAACAAACCAAAAACAACAATAACATTATAGCAGACACTGTAAAAAGCTCATTTCCAGCCACTAGACTTTTCATACAGAGGATTCGAGTGTCAGAATTTTTTTAAAAGCATGACGGTAAAAATAAAACACGGTTATGACTATGTTAAAACATGCTAGTTTGTTGTAAAAGCTTGTAATAATGACAAAAAATACAAATTTGTGGATCTTCTTACTTCCGGGTGGAACAATTATGCCGTTGTGACTGACGTATTGTGGGAAATTTTCTTACCCCTTGGTTTCGAGTGTGGTCCTGAAAAATCTTCATTCAAAGGGGTATCTACCCCTTCCCCTTAGCCCTACGCCTTCAAGCTAAAGAGAATTGGGACACCTCTACCCCTTCACGGGAACGTGCAAAACGAGGGGTAGGGGTAAGGGGAAGGGCTAAGGGGTAGAATTGGGATTGGGCCTTAATTGTTTTTACAAATTTAAGTGGATTGAGCATAAAACAGTTAAGTTGTCCCAAAAAACACAAAAGAATTGTGTTGTTTCAACTCATTTTAAATAAATAGTTTGAATAAGGAGCAAAAATAGTTTTATTAAGTGTAGAAATGTTTGTCCCTATTTTGGCTTTTACATTTGCAGCAGAGTTATTTCACAGACAACACCTACATACCATTACCCCCGGATTGTTTTTTTATGTCTCTAGTCATAGCCAACCCATTGGTGCAAGTCAAACAATTTCTTCATGATGCTTATAATGACAATATTGATAACTGGAGCTTATTCAATAACCCAGTCAACTGCATGCTTTTGTTATTTGCCTTCTACTCCAAAGCAATTTCACAGACAGCTACTAAATACTTCACAGCTGAAGAGTATCATCAGAAGTGATGTTGTTGATCAGGCTTGCGTTGACCAGTGTATTTAAGAATTGCTGGCATTATGGTGTGAAATATTTCAGCCAATTGCATGAGAGATGAGTCTGAGCTGTTTACGTTTACTTGTTTCAGATTTTTTCCAATGGTCCCTCAATGTCCCCAGAGTCTCCTCAGGACATGCACAAAACCTTTATTAATGAGATAAGGCAACCAATGCTCCGGCAAGGCTACATCCCCATTCCCGTCTGCCATGAAAACCCTGAACCCAGGCTGCAGCAGTATCCCAGTTTCTCCTACATTCATCCAGCGGTGCAGCAGAATTTGAGAACAGATGGACGTACACCTTCCCCAACGCCAGCAGCACACTGTCGGCCTAGATCTCCAGTGCAGACCCCATCAGAAGCATGTTCGTCTTGCTCACCTACTTCACACGGGCCTGAGGTAAGATCATTAGAAAGCAAACTATGGATGTGGCATTATCTGTCTTGGCTTTATTGGGAAAGGTTTGCATTAAAACGATAGAATTGGTTGTTAATTTACTTGATCTTGGGTCATCTAATATGTGATATTTTCTTTAGTAGAATGTTAAAGAAAATATTTAGCTGAAACGGCAAAATAGGATATCGAGGAAAAACTGAGGTTTTGTGAAACGTGAAACAAAATTTCCGTCAGTGCAGGAAACTGAATATTATTTACCACTGTTGCATTTATGGCACAACCTAAGGCAAACTTTTAATTTGTCTCAGAGTAAAGTCAGAATAAATGAAAAGCAAATGTTTATGCTTTTTATGAAGATTTCTTCAGTTGTAAAATCTTCCTGATGCCCTGACTTTCTTTGTTATATTTAAAAACAAATGGTGTTTAATAGGTTGCTGAAAAATTACACCTGATGAAAGTTGTATACAAACATTTTATTGCTCTCTAAATACTTTTTAGCTTATTCATTCATTAATTTTCCTCCGGCTTCGTCCCTTTATTTAGCAGCGGTTACCACAGCAGAATGAACTGCCAACTTATCCAGCATATGTTTTACTCAGCGGATGCCCTTCCAGCTGCAACCCAGTACTGGGAAACACCCATAAGCCCATTGCATTCACACTCGTACACTACGGCCAATTTAGTTTATTCAATTCACCTGTACCCCATGTCTTTGGACTGTGAGGGAAACCGAAGCACCCGGAGGAAACCCATGCGAACACAGAAAGAACATGCTAACTAACCCAGCTGAGGCTCGAACTAGCGACATTCTTGCTGTAAGGTGACAGCGCTAACCACTGAGCCACTGTGCTGCCCATTATTTAGCTTAAATATAACTATATATTAACAGTTCTGTCTGGTTCTCGAATCTTATTGGCTGATAGCAGTGTGATATTCTGCAATATCAGAACCCGTGCAGCCTCCTCACCCTTCTGTATAACTCTGCCCACATAGTGACAACAGATCAATAAAGTCAATACAGTTTGACAGATATTGCAGCTGTTGGACAACATAATTTACTTTTGAGGCTTTTTTAGGCAAGAATGTAGTTGTTTAGATTGCAGCTACGCATTTTATTTATGAGGATAGTGCCTTTTTTAAATATTTATAAGATACCAAGCCATTTACAAGATGGCAACAGAGACCGCATAATAAGTCCTTAGAGGAGAAAAACTCAGTGTAATTTTAAACCACAGCTGATCAAATCATTCTAAACGTGTAAGTGACATTCATAGGTCAATCTCTGTCTTTTGTATGTTGTAGTGCTGTATTTATACCATAGTAATTGTAGTGTGTTGAGTGTGAGATGGGACTCACTTATTAGGAATGTATGTATTTTGAATTGGCCACTGTTTGTATAACCCTGAGTTACTTTTTGGTGGGCCATCTGTTTGTTTCTAATTAGTCTCCTGTTTTTCATTACTGCAGACTTGTTCAGTAAACAGAAAGAAAGAAGAAATGCCTGCATGTGTTTAACGTTTTTCTTTATCACAAACACAGCAGTAATCTGGTAGTGATTGCGCTGCTTTGGATTTTTCAGGGTTAATTATTGTGATATCCTGATTTCAACAGAGAAATACTGGGAAATCTCTGTAGACTGATGGCGTTTCATGCTGTTCAGCTTTATAATCTTAAACTGTGAGCAAAATCACGTGTTTTGTCATCACTTAAAATATTACACCAGAGAATCATTCAAATACTAGCTCTAAAGTGACGTGTGAATGAGCAACGGTTTCTGCTTTTCTGACGTCAGCTGCAGATGTGAGTGCTGGAAGAAAGTTCCTTATACAAAAGGGCCTGTGGCCTTGTGTCAACGCATATATATATATTGTAATAATATATAATTGTATATAATTGTAATAATATTATTATTATTATTATTATTATTTATTTTATTTTTTTTAAATATACTACAAAAACAATACTAGAATATTACTAATATTAATTTAAAATAAATATTTTCTATTTGAATATATTTTAAAATGCATTAATTATCCCTGTGATGACAAAGCTGGCTTTTCAACAGCAATAGAAATTTGTAGTAAATTTATATTTTGTGAAAACTGATTTATTTAGTTCTAATTTGTTTGTTTGTGACGTTTTGTATAAACAAAAGTGTCATTAAGGTAATTTTGACCAATTTAATGCAGACCCCAACTCTGTTTTTATTTAGGGTTATCAACCACAAGGGACCCACCAACAAATTAGTGGCCTTCACCAGCAGCCCAGATCCAGCAATACAGGTCTCCGGGCAGGATACATCCCCATTCCGGTGATCCATGAGGGTGCCGGGGGGGTCTTGCCATCCCAGCTCAGCCAAAGTTCTCATCCCACTCGAGAAAAGCTCTACCGTGAACAAGTGCCCATTCAGATTCAACAGAACCGTGCTGCCAGTCCCATCTTAGTCCCCTTAAGAGCCCAGTCGCCAGTCATGGCTCAGATCATGGGAGAGAGACCTCAGGTATGTGTGTTATTTATCAAGGGGATATTTTACTGAAAGATGAAAATAAAATCATTTACTTTTTAGAGTTTCTGTTTTTCTATTGCAGAAAAAAAAAATCTGAATCCATTGACATCCATAGTAGAAAAAAATTGATTTCAATGGCTACAGGTTTCCAGCATTCTTTAAAATATCTTCTAAAATATAACAGCAGAAAGAAACTAAAGCAGGTTTTGAACTAATGAAGGATGAATAAATGATGACAGAATTTTTCTTTTTAGGTGAAGTTTCTGTTTAAAAGTGCACTAAGCAGTTTTTGAGAAAGCTTATGACACCAGTGTCTGACCGATACCCAAAACCCACTTGCAGCCAATCAGCAGTAAGGGGCGTGTCTAGTAACACTAGTGGAGAATTCAAAAAGTTTCAGAAAGTTAGTAACTTTCTGATTTAGTGGCTAATTCATATGAATTCATACGATCTCATTTGTACAATTTAATATCATTTGCTTATTCCCAAATGACGGTTGGGTTTAGGGGTGGGGTTGGGTGCCACGCTTCCCTTTTAAAATCTTACATTTTCGTATGACTGAACTGAATTTGCCACTAAACTGACAAAACGTAAAATAGTTACTTTTCCTCGTGAGATCAGGCTGGTTTGGTTAAAGGCGTATTATTTTTCAACATGGGTTCATTCTGAAAACGTCGCCCTATGTACATTTCTGGACATCGCGAATTATGTAGCCAGAGCTACATATGGCTGCATTTCATCTTTAAAATAAATGCTACAGGGCGGTATGACGCCGTTCCTTTTCACGCTTACCAGCTGACCGCTTACCTCCGTTTGGATGGCTTTCAGGCTGTTATCTATTTGTCCGGTTTGCTCGCCATGTACAACGGCGGACTTGAGACGCAGAGAGGAGTTGACCATGGCAACAGGGTTCAAGTCCGATGAAGAACGGTTACAAAAAGCAGATAAGACAAAAACAGAAGCCAAAAAAATAAAATAAACAAGTAAATAACAGGATGAGAATGTGGTAAAATCTGTAAAATGTGGTAAAAATCAGGGGAATGCTTTTCTTGTTTTGGATTGCTTTTTAAGATTGTCGGTTGGGTTTAGGTAAGTGAGTGGGTCAATCGGTGCTTTTAAAGATCTCTTTAATTTGAGATCTCAAAAAGCACACACAGCGGCTTCTGGTGTATTCGGCAAAACAAAAACTGCAAAAAAACGTAGCTCCTGGGACGTATTTGGGACTCTCCAGGAATGCATATAGAGGTACAGTTTTAGAATGAGCCTGGGTGGTTATTTTTGGTACTTTCTAAAAAAATTGCTTTGTGCACCTTTAATGTTCATTCATGTCATGTTTACTGTTATTATTACTCGAGTAAACATAAAAAAGTAAATAAAATAAGTAAATGAAACTAAAGAGTATATGTTAACATTTCCAGATGCAGCAACATATTGGACACACAGCCATACCTTCAAAAATTGAACATCCAGTTGAAGAAATCATCAGAGTACCTACATTTGAGGTTCCCATTCAAAGAGTGAGTGAAGTTCCCCAGCAGATACATCATCAGCCAGTACAACAACAACAACAACCTACACAACAGCCTCAGCCTAAAGCACAACCCTCACCGCAGGTATCAGAAACATCCAATATTACCATACAAGTTCCTCCAGCACCAGAGCCCCAGGAAACAGCTGCTCCTCAAACGCCTCAAGAAGTCCCGTCCCCGCAATACCAGCCTGAAGAGACTCTGGAACAAGATCTGAGCCACCCAGGACTGGTAAAAGTGCAGCAGATAGTGGATCGTGTGGAGAAGCTGGCACAGAACGTGAAGTGCTTCGATGGAAAGAAAAATGATAAAAGATACTTGGTACTGGAGGAGATGTTGACTAAAGAACTGCTGGCCCTAGACTCTGTAGATCCCGAAGGTCGTCCGGATGTGCGTCAAGCTAGGAGGGACGGCGTCCGCAGAGTTCAGAATATTCTAGACGAACTGGAGATGATCGGAGAGATGCAGGCTGGAAATGAGGCGAAAGGAGAGCAGAGTATGATTGACCAGTTGAACACAGAGAGAGTCAAGGAGTTTTCATAACTGCGCAAAGAAGACACATTTGAGAACACTAATATAATCCCCATTCTTCTTATTACTTGTGCAATTATTATTAGTTGCATGCACAAATAATTGAAGTTTTCTGTTGGAAATGATCTAACGTGATTTGTTTACTGAGTGCTGTTATGTGATGCTGCTGTTGTCAAATCTCACCTTGCCAATGTCTTGTAGCAAAAGACATAACGGTGATCAGTTTTATTCAAGAAACATACCTGAAAATGAGGCCTTGAACCAGAAGAAAGTATTTTAACGGCCAAAAAGTATCTTTTGTACCATGTGGAATGAATGAAGAATATTCCTTAAGAACACATATTGTTTTTGAAGTCGTGAGTTATCGGTGTGGAAACGTTTTAATTCGATTTTTAAAATCACGTGGATTAAAAATGAAGAAATCTACATATTTTATTTAAGATTTTTGGTTTTGGATTATGGGATTATTTTGTTTCATACTTGTATAAACAATTAATGCCTTAGAATATAATCATTTTAACATCGTGCAGAAGAATAAGTCATTGTTGAGAGCAAGCTTTGCTGACGGAATTCCTTGTGATGGTTTGACCGCTTGTCAGTATTGTTATTTGTTGAATGAAAAGATACAAATAATGCTATATTTTTATTCTATTTTTCTGTGCCAAAAAGAACATTTGCACTAGTACGAATGTTCTGCTTAAAAATAGAGAATTTCAAAAAATAAATATTATAAAATACTGATTGAATATACAGTATGGTCGCCTTTATGATTAAGGCTTTGTTTTTTTAAGGCAGTCAGGGTCAGTGCAAAGTTGTGGACTCCTGTTTTGTCAACATTGTGACCTTGAGCAAGATAACTTAATCACAACTTGTTCCTAGGGAAACCAAAAGTGTACCAAAAATGACTTTGTATAATCTATTAGCTCAATTCAATTCAAAACCGAGTGCTATTTGTCTCACATGAAGCTGGTGAGGCTTTCTTTTTTTATCTCAATGACCTGTTACTGACTCAGATATCGTACTAATACTGCGAACAAAACTGGTTTCAAAGTCTGTTTTGTGAAATAGTATGCAATGTTCAGTGTTCACAGCTTGATTATTTGCAGTTTGTTAAAATGTCGACAAGATATGGTCACATAAGCATGACTGCAAATAAAAAAAATTCAATTAAATAAAGCACTTTGCTAAAATGATGTTTCCAGGTTTTTCATTTACAACAAAAGCTTCATAGTTTTCAATATTTATCAGTGTAAAGTACTTGAGGAATTATAGTGTGGGATCATAGTATGCTGAATTTATTAAATCTGAACTTTGATATCATAAAATGCATAAAGATTAACAGAATAATATAGTAAAATTCCTGGCGATTTTTAGCTCCAACCACTTTCAAATGAAGGCAAAGACACTGGTTGCTGTTTTTGAGTGGATACTTATTTTAAATAAGTAATTACTTTAATACCACTATAAAGTATGTTTTATTTATTAATTCATTTTCTTTTCAGCTTAGTCCCTTTATTAATCTGGGGTCGCCACAGCAGAATGAACCACCAACTTATCTAGCATATGTTTTATGATGCCCTTCCAGCTGCAAACCATTACTGGGAAACATCTATACACACTCATTCACACACATACACTACACTCTCAGAAATAAAGGTACAAGAGCTGTCACTGGGGCACATTTGTACCGAAATGGTCCATATTGGTACCTCAGAAGCATATATTTGTACCTAAAAATGTTAAAAGGTACACTTTTGTTCTTTTTAGGTCCTAAAATGTAGCCTTGAGGTATTAATATGGACCCTTTAGGTACAAATGTGCATCTTTTGGAAAGGCACCACCCCAGTGACAGATCTTGTACCTTTATTTCTGAGTGTACGGACAATTTAGCTTACCCAATTCACTTATACCGCATGTCTTTGGACTTGTGGGGGAAACCAGAGCACCTGGAGGAAACCCACGCGAACAAGGGTAGAACATGCAAACTCCACACAGAAATGCCAACTGACCTAGCCGAGGCTTGAACCAGTGACCTTCTTGCTGTGAGGTAATTGTGCTACCCACTGCGCCACCGTGTTGCCCCTAGTATGTTTTATATATTATGGATATGTGTAGAAAAATAAAATTTACCATGTTATTTATCAGCATCAATTGTTTTGATAATTGCCATTCACAAATCCTCTACCATGGCCTCATGGGATAGCAAAGTGTCCATTGTATACTATACAATACACAATTCAAAGTGTTGCAAGAAGTAGGTCACAGATACTGTTTTTTTCACGAGAAAAGTATCTGCAATTATAGATTCAGCCCTTGATATTAGGAAAGATCAAAGCTCTGAAGGACAGGTTTTTACACCCCCTGCCCTAGATCTTACAGAAACATGCCGACAAGATTATACGACTTAGTAAAAATTTTCTTTCAAAAATGTTACTACAAAACAGTTAACGCATGTTGACACAACACTCTAGCAAAAACAGACAACACTATCGAAATGATCCTCCTCGAGAGCTTGGAGAGAGTTTGGATGGAAAAATCTGATGAGGTTCTTCATAACTCCTAAACTGTCTGCATCGCATACAGGTATTGAAAGTTTGGGCTCTTGATGGAGACAATGTGGAACCTCAATGGCAAACTATTTTCACGTATTTTGGGCTTGGCCAAAAATACAGACCTTCTGGTATGAAATAGCGACCAAAATAAAAAAGATAACTGGAGTAGAATTAGACTACTCATTTATTACATTATACCTTGGGAAAATACCAGAAATTATTCCAACTATAGACAAATACGCAATTCAAATCCCTTTGGTTAGTAGCAGAAAAGTCATAAATCGAAAATAGTTTCAGGCTGATCCTCCAATAAAGGCTCAATGGATAGGAAGTGTAAATGAATTACACTGTATGGAGAGACTGACTTTTAACCTAAGATTTGATTAAAAAAAAGTGCAACAAGTACTGGCATTTTGTGATAATGTCAAATGTATTATGACTTGATTTTGTAACCCATATGACAACTGCTTTGTTTTTATTTCTATTTTTTCCCCTTCTGTCATTTTTTTTCTCTTCTAAATAAAATAAGTAAAAAAAAAGAAATCATCTTGGCTCACACGGATCATGACAACAACTAAAATGTCTGTATTATGAGCATGCAAGGCAAGCACTGGCTCTGTTCCAAATGGCCCCTTAAACCCTTGCAATCTTCCTCGAGAGTCCACTCTTTCATGACATAATGCAGCTTTGACCGTTGTTTAGAAGTCAGTTGCTTAGAGATTGCCATGGCAGAAGTGTGCATCGAGGACTCATAGTGGGTACAAAAAGGGGCACTTGCAAACATCTATCTGAAACCTTAGGGCCTCATGGACAGTGCTATGCAAGTTACTGTACTTTCAAATTGTATTACATTCAGTGTTGGGTAAAAAGTCATTACAAATTTAAGCCTATATCTTAGTCTAAAAATAATGCAACATAAATAATATATAACAAATAATTACATACTTTCACATCACTTTCATTAAAAAGGAACTAACATATTTAGTTACTTTAAAAAAGTATATTTTTGTAATACTATATATTAGTATATTATATTGTATATATTAGAAGTTCTGCAACATCGAATACATTACAAATGACTTTTTACTGTTCTTTAAAAGTAATCACTATAAAAGTAATCTATCTAGCACCATTCCATTTTACTTAAGATATATCAGCCTGAAACAATATTAATATTGATGAATAAATATTAAAAAGCCGTCCCAATCTATTTTTTATTTATGCTATAAAATAATAGTAAAGCAGTATGAGCCACTACAGTTGTGTAAGTTGAATAGTAATTTCTTGTGCAACTTATGATGAACATTATGGATGTGTACATAAAATGTGCAATTTGGGACAGGGACACAATACATATGGAACTGCAGTCTGCCCTTGTTGTTTTAGCCATAAAGTCATGCATGCCTATACACTGAACACATATTATGCATGTACATATTTTCAATACCGCTCATCGCCCAACCACCCCAGCCCCCCTGTAAGAGCCAGTTATGTGTAATTCATTTGTGAGGAAAATTTAGTTAAACGGGTTAAAACATGGTGAAAATTTATACTGAATTGTAATAATAATAATTCATAATGATTGTATTATCTAAAATGCATAATTTAATAATTAATACAATTTAAAAACTTTTTTTGGTGTTATTTTTTGGCTTCCGGCAGTAATACGTCACACTCTCAGGTACAATGTTGAACCAAAGAAGGTACAATCCGTTGTCACTGGGGCAGTACCTTTTTGTGGAACAGAATTGTACCTTAAGACAAAGAAACAAATTTGTACCATTGCAGTCTGCACCTTTAAGAACATGATTTGTACCATGGGAAACCAAAATGTAAACTTTAGTTTTTAAAACCTGCAGATACAATATTGTACAAATCTGATCCATAAAGGTACCACTTCAGTGACAAGACACTTTATACCTTAACAGTGTCAAATGTGTTCCTTCAAGAACTATTTAAAGGCATTTTCTATATCCAAAAGGAGTGCATTTATTTATAAAACATCAAATACATTTTTTAAACAATGTTTTTAAAAAGTTTATTTTTGTGAAAATGCACCTTTTCCATTTACAAAACAGAAATAAAAATACTTTAACATAAATCAAAAGATCTATTTTTTTGCTAAACATTTCAGAACACTTTTCACAAAAATGTTACAGAAATACGTTCTCCCATGTACAATATAAAACTTTTCTCCAATTTTTACACAATACCTTTGTAATCACTCAAAAGTTAATTTATTTACTTAATTTTAAAATAGAAATAGAATTATGCAAAAGTATTGAAATGAGATATGCACAATCTTGATTAGTTTTACAATAGTAAATGTCTGCAGGAACATTTTGCATATGCAGGACTTTTGCCAGCTCATATGTGTAGTGGAAAGCAAATGCCGAAAGGTGCGGATATCAATAAAGAAAATGTATTTATCAGAAAATGCTTACCAAATGTTTACTAAAAATACCTTAAATGTTTAGTTTACAATACCTATAGTTTTGTTTTACCAGTTTTTTTTGTATTATAGAACTTAATAATGAATGTTTCTGAGTTTCTTTAAACATATGCTTTTAAATGATGATTCATGTCTTAATATGGAAATTATTCATAAAATCACTTTGACTTTACAGTAATATTTCTATTCATAGATATTGTAATAAAGAAGGAGTTGTCCAGCACTTATGTACCTTTTTATGAGAACAATTGTGTACTTTCATTTCAATTGTACCATCAAACGTACAAAACAGTATCATAAGAGGTCTTTCCTGTACCATATAAGGTACAACTTTTACAAATTTATGAAACTGTTCCTTAAGGAACATTATTTGTACCACCGTGTACCTTTTTTCTGAGAGTGCATGATGTCATTAGTTTGTACGTTTTTGGCCCGTTTCCATTGAGTGGTACGGTAAGGTATAAGGTGGTCATAAGGTCTTAAAATGTATGGAAAGAGTCTTAAAAAAGGTCTTAAAAGGTATTGAATTTCACTATCTGATTCTTGTATATAGGCTACACTGTTATTATGGGAGGATCAGTTTAATTCCAGGGGTCCTGATGATCAGACAGTGAATCCACAGAAATATGATTTCAATGGAGGCCAAAGATAATATACTTTGAAGATAAACCCTATGGTGCCCCTGGATAAGAGGAGTGAGCAACTATCAGATACATTGGTCTATTTAAAAAAAAATCATTAAAAAAAACAAAACCCTGAAGCTAAAAATTAAAAAAAAAAAATATAGAAGATGGCATTTATATGGAATGGTGTGCATTAGGAACGTGATTTTATGTGGTAGTCTACCAAGGCAGTAAATAGTCCACCAATTTTGTACACGGTAGCCTAGTTGTTTGCCTACAGCATTTCATGAGTGTTGTCATGTAAATATAAATGTCAAAAATAGAAATCTGATATATAAATCACAGTCTGTATAACATATAAGTTCATATTTGGATTTCACACATTTAAAAACACCTCATATACGTCTATATGTGCAACATATTTCGAAATATCTTGAATATTACATATATATTTCGTTCAACCATTCGATTTACAAATACATATAAGTTCAAATATGTTAGCAATAATTTTATATGGTCATATATGGTCATGTTTCAAATTTACGTAGACTATAACATAAAACAACACATCAAAACAAGTAGTGCAGGTGGGGCATCGACTCACAGATGAACTATGATGTTCAGTGTGACGGAGGAGGTCACGTGTGTGTATAACTGGAGGAAATTGTTTCGCTGCTGCTGCTCCCCTCAGTGGAAAATATTAGACCGACCGGCACATTTCCGAAGCACTACAAGAATATCGCCCTTATTAAACTGACATTAAATGTGCCGTCGACTCATTTTCGATGGTCGGCCATTAGCCGATATAGAGGCACGATGTCTGATCAGATTAATATAAACGTTTACACAGGTACAGAGCTAGCAGGTTAGCTGGCGTCTACTGGGACTGCCAGCGGGCGACAAGGGAGCTGTTTCATTTCCTCGTTTCTCGGATCGGGAACAAATCCAGCGGTTTGTCGGGACGCGCGTATGTTTCGGTATTACGGGGAACATGGAGCTGTTTCAGGCTAAAGATCATTATATTCTCCAGAGCGGAGATAACGCGCTGTGGTGCAGCAGGAAGGATGGATCTATGGCCGTGAGACCGGGTAATGCTTACATTTCAACTCCATCACTTTCTTATAACGTTACAGTGTGTTACAGTGTTTCCGTTTGATGCTGTTGCCATTTCTCGCGCGTCAAAGCCATTTCAGACTGCTTTAAAACCAAACCCAAAATTGAGTGATTTTTGCTCCTGTCATTCTAAAATCCTCTAAATAAGATGAAAATGCCAGTTTCTTATGTGCTATTGAGGTTGTTATGTGAAAGATGTCCAGTTGTGGTGTTTTCATTGCCCTAGTTTCAAAGCAGCGGCGCGTGGATGACATCAGTGTGTCAGTGTAGGCTAAACCTCTGATGATATTTTGATCTGATGTCGTGCTTTAAAATTTCCTCCTTATATGTGGTTTTATGACTTAGTGTATTTTGGTCAAGGGCGTTAAAATGTCATCTAAAAACCTTAGTTTGCATAAAAATAACGTGCTTTATTTATTCGAGTTTTTTTTAAACCATGTGTGATTTTATTCAGTCGAACTCAAAAGGAGATGTTAAACATAGTAGCACATACAGACTCGCTTATCATTACTTTCATTTCACTTTTTTTCATACTGAACAGCAAAAGGGAATCGAGAAAGCCTGTCAGTCTCTAAAATTATTCCTGAATTGACCTATTTTTTTATGTTTCAATGAAAGGTTTGAGGGGGAGCAAATATTGACAGAATATTTGAGTGAAAATTGCCAAGTTATTAAACAATATAGGCTATATGTTATGTAAAATAATATGTAAACGTATTATTGTTGTTATTACAAAAAAAAAAAATTGGGCTAATGTTATCACATGCCTTGGGCCTAGTTTCATCTCATGTCTCCAAAAGATGCAGAGGCTATGAATTTAGCTTAAACGAAGAGTCTTATGATTTATTGTCATTTAGAAATATGGCTCTGCTTGGAATGTCAGAATAAATATTTTATCATGCATCAATTCCTCAAAACGGATAGTTTTGGCTACCCAAAAATATAAGTTTGCTGTTAATTTGCACACCCGCAGGACATCTGAGATGTGGCTGATTGTTTTGACTCCAGTAGAGAAGATTTTAGCTGAAACTGTAGTTCTTGAGAGTTTAGAAAGCAAAAAACAAGGGCTGCCAGCACTTTTACAGTCAAAAAACATGTATAAGCAAAACTAAATTTTCACTCCTGACTGACGTGGATGTCTAGTACAGCAAATCAATTGGTCTGTAGAAGAAACTAAAACTCTTTTACAACATTTAATCCACAGCCTCTTTAAAGTAAAGTCTAGAAGGGATACACACATCAGTATAGCATCATTTTTCTGACACTGTACAACAATAATTACTATTTTTATGGCACTGTTAAGGTTGGGTTTAGGGTTGTGCTAGGGGTAGGCGTTAATAAAATAAATTTACTGGGTAATTTAAATAATATGAACAATATGTATATATGAACAATATGTTTAATACCTGTTTTTACATTTCTGTGAGGGCTGCGTTTAGGGTAGGGGTAGGTGTTAATAAAATAATTTTAATGGGTAATTTGATTAATAATATGAACAATACTCCGTATAATTATTGTTTTTACATTGCTGTGAGGGTTAGCTTTAGGGTTTGGGTAGAGGTATTCATTAATGAAGTACAATTATTGGGTAATTTAATAAATAACATAATTCTTGTTAACCTGCCGTCTGCAGCTGTATCCCTTCTAGCAACAACCCTTCTGCAAAGGTCCTAAGTGTGTTCGCAAGCATCCTATTGACCAATCAGGGGCACAAACTCACGCTTGAGTTCACACTGTATGTTTAGCTGTTGATTGGCATTTTATGAATTGTTTTATCTTAAAGTCTCTCTAAAGTTCTTCAGGAGAAATAGAGCACCTATATCTCTAATGGCTATTAAGTTGCAACCATTTTTTTAACCAGCGAAGAGGTTTATAAATATGTGGGCTCATTCTAATTCTGTTAAACCTCTCACAAGGGAAATATCTAGTTGCACAGTTAAATGGCAAAGGTTAAAGGCAGGGCCAAACATGTGACCATTCTTCTAGAGAAAGTGGTAGGTGTGTTAGGTCAAGGCGCAGTAGTGGCAGATAGTCAAATTAGTCCGTTTATTTTGCCCTGGCATCAAACCAGCTTATTTAACCTTATGCAGTTTCCACTTACATTGTATGCTTACTACTTGAGTTTACTGTAATATTTAACCGATATTTTTGTTCATTGGATACATTGGCTTTAAACCAAACTTTCTGAATGCTCAGCCATGAATCATGATCTTCATCTTTGAATGTGTTCTCTACACCACATGTATTTCTTGTCATGTCTAAGACTAGATGAGCAGCAAGTCCAACTCTCCGTGTCTTCAAAGCCTGTGAAGATTTGAATGAGATCTGGTTGTTTTAAGCCACATGTGTTCAGTCAGGCTGATCGGGTTTAGGTTGCACTGCTGTTCCATTATTTAACTGGATAAGGGTTTCCACTATATGCATGATGCATAGATACAGTCTCAGTTCTTTTGTACGAGTTCCACAATTTCCAGCATGTCTGGGTGAGGTTATACCACTGTAGTACTTAATAGATTGTTTATAATTCAGTCTTCATCTGTGTGGTGTGGTAAATGAGTAGAGCACACAATTCAAATGTACATCAGGCACTCATATGAACAGATCTTACTGATGTTCATTTCATTGCCTATTTTAATAACAATTTGAGTGCAATGTTTAATTGAACTTTAAGCATTTAAGAATTTCTTAGTAATTTTAATATCAAACTGCTCCCATAAAGTCATGTAGCTACCAAGGTAATATACCAGATTTTCATGGTGTAGTAATTGGAGATCTTTCCTTAAACTGGGATTTTTGCCCATTGCCGAGCTCATGGTCATTCGGACAGATTTTTGGCAACTTCAAAATACAGCTCATCTAGCTCGCACCCATCAATCATCAAGCTGTGAACGTCTCCTTACAATTAGTCAGGAGATGGTTGGGTGCCCAACAGCCGCAAATCTGCTCTTCCAAAAGCACTTCTGATTTCTGAGAAACCATATACTGTCAGACATACTCCAGAAAACGTTGTCTTTTCTCATGACATCTCAGACCCTGCTCATCATTCCTGACATAGCAGTTGATGCTGATAATTCTGCTTAAGAGGTGCGGCTCAGCAAGTCGTTGACTCAAGTCAGCAGTCATCGCTGTGAGAAAACCGTCTTTGAAATGGTTTTTAGAGATTATGAGCACTCTTACTAGGGCTGCACGATATTTTAAAAGCATTCATGTATAAGAAATCACAACACATGCAAATACAGAAATTAGGGGTGTCAAAATGAATTGTTTCTTTGGTGCACCGCGATGCAGACGCGGACAATTCGGTATCGGTTGAGTAATAATCATAACCGGTTATTATGTACTGACGTCATTTATCTATTATGTAAGTCTTTCACTGACACTTACAGCAGAAGCCCCTATTTCACTGCGATTGAGGGAATGAAAGTACTCAATTTCTCTTCTCTCTCTCACTGTGGCCCATTTCACCTGCTGGCGTGACTTTTCCTCTCGGCTGCTGGCATGACTTTTCCTCCGCTCTCTTTTGCTCTCGGCTGTATGCTTTCCCGACAAGATTTTATGCGGCGCGGGAATAAATTACCAAATAAAAGCATGGGAGCGGTCGGTAACTCTGGTGTAATTTTAACAGGAGTGGGAGGTCTTGCAATATCTTTCCCGAGTGAGCAAGCAAGCGCGTGTGGCGTGTGAGTGCGCGTGTGTGTGCGTGTTTGTTTGGTGCTGTCTATGTTTATGTATGTGTGTGAATGAGAGACAGTGTGGTGCTGTGTGTCCGTGTGTGTGTGTTTATACAGACAGCTTGTTATAGCCACCCCCCAAAAATACAACACTGTGTATGGAAAGCATCGTCAATGCACCGTGATGCACCGAAATATCGAATTGAACTGAATCGATGGCATGATAATCGTAACCGAACCGAACTGAACTGTGAGACCAGTATAGGTTCACACCTCTAACTGGGTTAAAAACAACAACTTTCTTTTCTCCACTGAACACAATATATTTTTATTTTAAGAAACATTTAATCCAAATATTTTGGAACCGTAAACATGTCTAAATAATTACAATAAATCATTAGCTATGTTTCCATCCAAAAATGCGAATGAACTTTTTGCGCAAATCTGAATTATCGCATTAAAGACGTGCGATTAAAGCAGCGTTTCCATCTAACGAGTCAAAGCGAACAAAATTGTCACTTCCAGATTAACTGGCGCCCAATATCAACAGAAAAACTGAATTTATTGTGGTAGGAGAAGCTGCGTCAATCTTTTCTTCATCTAATAAATGACTTGCGCCTCAGAAGGCAATCCTGACACGCAGTAAACGCGTGGTGGCATTTAAAAGGTGACAGACGCGAAGCACAGACGCTCTTGATTTTGGAGGTCATTAATATAATAACACTAATACTTAAACGGTAAGGCATTTTAGAATGACCAAAACAACAGTTCAGATGTTTTACAATGTGCTCAGCCTGCATGACTTGTCCATTTACGCACATTTTCATCATCACATGATCTCATAACAAAATCACATGACCTTTTTTAATGCGCATACTGAAATTTGTGCTGTAAAAGTGTTTCCGTCGTAGTTTATGCGCATCTTTTCTTATCAAATAAAAAGTTTATCCTACTCAGTTATGCGCATACGTTTTTTTTATGCGCATTTTTAAAACTTGCGCATCATGGCGTTTCCATCAACCGTTTTTTTAATAGGTGGATGGAAGCATAGCTATTGACTTCTGTTATCTTCATTTGTTTTAATACACAGATTTCAGCTTTCTTTGGATATAAAGTCCACCACTGCACTGTTCATGTTTATAGCATACTTGGATGTTGATGAATAAATGATTTGTTTTTCAAATGTTTGCTGAATCGTGGGATGACCGGTGGCTTTTGATGCTGATGGTCCTTTTGTTGTTGGAGTTGAATAAAATGTATAAAAATGAATAAAATATTTTTTACAACACATAAAATAAAACCAAACACATTGTACACACAGAAAAAGTATACAGAACATTTCGTCACCTAAGTATCATAAGGTTCTATCTGACATTTGTCAAAATTGAGTTATTCACATATTCGTATTAAATGACATCTTATTTACATCATGTGATGTTTTTTTTTATAAGTATATATTTTACACAAAAAGGTTTTATCTACAAAGTCGAAGTCGAACTCTAGCTTGACTCTATAAGGTTCTTTCTTTGAGGCAATCAGCATTTCAAATGCACACACGAGGACCAATCAGAATCAGCTTACTTTGTCATTTTGCCGGTCTGCTCTGTTGACAGTGGGAAAGACCAAAAAGAAACACAAATTCAGAGATGACTAAATAATGCCCACCACAATAAATTGAGAAGAAACCTGATACTGAAAAGATGTATGTAAATGTGATGATTTGGAAGTGTTTTTTTTACATTGAGATGAAATGTTCAATTTTACATTGTTGAAAAAGAAAAAGTTTTTAGAAAAAATGTAATATATTAAATGTGAAATATTTTTATTTGTGTATATATAGTCAGCAAAACATTTTTTCAGTGTTTATTGAACTCATTTGGTCATTGTCTGTTTTCTTTAAATCTTAAAATTTTATAATGAGCATTGAAGGGCAAATACTTAATTTAATTCATGGGACATATAAAGCATACAATTCAATAAATATGATCATATTAATTACATAAAATTAACCTCTGCACTGGATAAAATATTTAGCACAGCCTCACTTTGTACAAGAAAAAATATTTATCCTAAAACATTAAATAAATGTTATCGAAAGCAAAAATTTTAATTTCTCAAGCATCAACACAATGTTACAACACCATTTTATTTTTTTGTGATTGTATTTCTTGAAAATGAATGGTCTGCCAGAACCTTATAATTCCAAGCAGAAAACTTTCTTGAATTAGAAGCTTCTATCTGCATTTGCCATGTTTTTTTTTTTACTCCAATTTGCAAATGTAAGAGAATTTTGATAATTTACAGTTCGAGTACATTTAGGGTCTCTGTCATGTTGATATGGAATGCAAAAACTTTGAAGCTCAATATCTCAAAATCATTTAGAACGCAGATAGACCCTTAAAATTACAAGGTGAGGATTTAGTGGTTTTAAAACCAGGATTTTTGTAAACCATTGGATACCTTGAAACCGGTTATTGTCCATGCCTAGTGTAAACTTAAAAAACTTAAATTAAACTTAATTGTTTTAATTATAAATAAGAATAAAAAAGAAATAAAATAATAAACATTCAAAGTAAATGTATATTTTCCAAAATATTATTAATACCAAATATTTAAAAACATAAAGTGTACCTTATTGAAGGGGAAAAGTAAGTCTAGATTCTTATGAATGCACTATTATCTGCACCCCATCCCCCAACCCCATGTTTTATGTTAATTACCAATAGATTCAGCGCACTGATTCTGCTACAAGCTTAAATGTTTTGATCCCATGTGACTCATTTCCATCTTTCTTTCAGCAACTGACCTGTTGCTAGCATGGAACCCTGTCTGTCTGGGCCTTGTAGAGGGTATCATTGGAAAAATGCAGCTTCATGTTGGTAAGTCTGCTCTGTGCATATTTTGTGTATAAAGGATGAGAGTAATATATTAATGTTTGCAATGCATTCGGTGGCTCTGGTTCTTGGAATAAAAGAGATTTATAGTCTAATGTAATTATTGTTAAAGTACCATTCTGAGCCTGATTTAATATCAAATGTGATCATTTCCATTTGGTTCTACTGTAATTCAGTTTGTCGCAGGAAGAAACTGGGTACCAGAGACTCATTATGATTAACATAATGAAAGGCTGTTCCAGCACCAGAACAAAATGTCAGCTTAATTTGGTTTATTATTGTTTCGTAATTGCTAAATGTCTTTCAGAGCTATGTTGTGAATCTGATGTAGGTTTAGCATGTTAAATACAGTGGCCTTAAATACCTGCCATATTAAAATTCCTGGGTATTTACAGGATGGTTAAATACTGCACAGAAACCATTCAACTTAGCAATTGCCCTTTAATAGATTAAAAAAGGAAACTCTTTAGGGATACAAGTGAAATTATAAGCTTCCATTGTACTTTCATTTCATCTTTCTGTGTCTAATTTGAGAAATCAGCCTCTTACCATTGTTGACAGGTTAGCTTAATATGGATATTGTCATTATGATGTTAGTCTCTGTTCCCTTTTCAGAGAAACACTTGCTGCCTTCAATATTTGAATAGTGCATTAGCACTGATGGCTAAAATAATCAGTGGACATTTTATGCTTGATTGCTGTTTTTCAGGGCAAAGCTACACAGACAGACCCATCAGTTTGTAGCTTCACTGTGTACATGCCTTACGTTGTAACATAATCCAGCGGGCAAACCCGATATTTCCTTGCACTATTCCTTCAAAGAGTCCAGGCTGTTCTCATTAAATTTTCCACCTTAACATCTCAGTTGCCTGCTGCAGGGTGCACTTTTATCTATTGATTTATACTGAGTTGTCAGTGAAAGTATGACTGCACCGTGCCTCCATGCAAATGTCTTTGAAGACGTTATGAGAATGTTTGGCTTAGGAATGATTCATGCCGGATAGAGCAGGAAAATGAGGTGTGGAACTCATGACACACTCCCTTCCTCTCCCCTTTTGGGCAGATCTTCCTCTGGGCCTGATTCTGATTCGCCAGAAAGCACTGGTGGGCCAGTTGCCAGGAGACCATAAAGTCTACAAGATCACCAAGATAGTAGTGATTCCACTCTCAGAGGATGAACCACAGGATCTGGAATTAGAGGTGACTAATATTGACTGTTTTATGCAAACCTTCAATATTCTGGATTTGATTAAAGATAGTTTAGAATTCAACTAAAGTTGTAATCTTCAACTTAATAGATGAAAGAGACAGTTTACCCGCAAATTAAATTTTACTCTTAAATTACTCACTCTCAAGTTCTTCCAAACATGTATGCGTTTTCTCTTCTGTTGAACGAAAAAGAAGATATTTTGAAGAATGTTAGAAACTCATGAAGTTAACAGTACCCATTGACTTCCATTGATCACAATTAATGGGGTCCTAAAGTGGATGTAAGGAAATGAGGAGAATTTGTATTTTTGGGTGAACTGTCCCTTTAAACAGTATTTATACATTCTTTTCACAGTATGCTTAACTCTGGGCTATCACCATTCTTCTGACTTTTAACCTATGGTGAAGGAACGATTCACAGTTGTGATTTAAAAGCAGGGTTAGCACAACTATTTACCTGGTTTATAGAACCAGCCAGAGTCTTCTGACAGCTGTTAATGCATCCCCAAAATAGCATTTCCTTTATTTACTTCTACTTTTACCAAACATTTTGTTTCTGCTGTTGAATACAAAAGAAGATACATTTTTAAGAAAATGTTGGACAATGGTATCCATAGATCTCTATTGTATCTTTTTTCTTACTATGGATGTCAGTGGCTACCAGCAAAGACTATAGAATAGACAAGACGTGTCACTCATATAGTTTTGAATGGGGAAATCTGTAACGGTCAATATGGCGAAAGAAGCCTCACCTACTAGTATAGAAGCCAATCATTGATTGCTCTGCACAGGAAGTTTGACCAAAGGAGAAATGGTCATGCCCAACTGAGCCTGGTTTCTTTCGAGATTTTTTTCCTTCACTTTCGTCAATTGGTGAAGTTTTGTTCTTTGCCACTGTTGCCACTGGCTTGCTTGGTTTGAGACTTGTGGAGCTGCGCGTCGATGGATTTGCTCTTCAGTGTTTGAACTTTCAGCACTGAAAATTAAACCACACTGAACTGAACGAAATTGAACTTTAATTCTTTAATGAAACTGACAGTTTCAATTTACTAGAACTTCTATGTTAAGCTGCGTTGACACAATCTACATTGTAAAAGCCCTAAAGAAATAAAGATGAATATATCCAGATGTTTCTCTGGGGTAGAAACACACCAGACATGTGCTTTTACGACAGTTTTTTGGTCAACAAGCACACTTGAATCTCAGTGAATACTTGCTTCACAGACATAAGAAATATATCCAAATAAAGCTTCAAATCTGTACATTTAAATGAACCAACTACACTTGAAAACAACATTTTTTGGTTTTGTAATCTGTATGAAATGAACACGAGGTACAGTCCGTCCTGTCAAACCCACATCACATGACAGCAATTATTTTTTTGCTGATTTTGTTTGATTTGGATGTTTAGAAGCGAAACTTACGAGACATGTTATGTTGTTTAATTTCATTGGTGATTCCAAATATGTAATGTAACCGTAAGCTTGATAAACAGTTTGGGAGAATTTAATGTTGAATTTAATGCATACTGCCCGAGTGGCATTTTAAAGATGGCCGCCGAGTGAAATGACTTGCCAATGACTTGCCTTAAAGGAACTTTGCTACCAATATCCAACATTCTTCAAAAAAATCTTCTATTGTGCTCAACAGAAAAAAAAGATGAATAAATGTTTATTTTTCATGTGAACTGTATCTTTATGAAAGCATCTGTTTATAGGAATATGAATATATTTGCATTAAATTAAAATTATGCTGCAATTAAAGCTTTGGTATAAAGCATATTTGAGACAATAGACTATAT
This sequence comes from Danio aesculapii, assembly GCF_903798145.1. Classification (NCBI taxonomy): domain Eukaryota; kingdom Metazoa; phylum Chordata; class Actinopteri; order Cypriniformes; family Danionidae; genus Danio; species Danio aesculapii. Next base: position 27,524,059 of record NC_079447.1, on the reverse strand, counting down.
CTTTGAATAAATTGCTTTTCATTGCATGACACAATGAGAGTTTTGGGAAGGTCGCGTTTTTAAGTTGGCCACAAGCCGCTGACACGAAGCCAATAAAAAAAGTGAGTCATAGGTAATTACAAATAGCTCCTTTAACACTTTAGAATTACTAAACTGTTTACCTGGAGGTTTAGAATGTCCCAGGTTTAACTATTTCAAGTGTTAGAAGAAGCCCTATGTTTTCTAACGTTTGAACTGTTATTTCTTTTCATTGTCCACGTTGGTAGACATTCTTTGGATCCTGATAGAATTTACTGAACTTCTTTCCAAACTCCCAATTTGTGCCCAGTTAAGACATTAGTTATTTTTAACCTTGTCTTGTGTAAATGGTTGACGTACAGTTAGTGTGAGAGTAGTGGTGTGTGTTTCTAAGGCATTCCAGAGGAAGCGTGAAGTTTCTAAGAAGTCAGTATCGGCAGAGCTTCTGGGATTGAAAGGAGATGTTTAACCATGTAAGTGAAACAGTCAGAGGTCACTGTAGTGCATTGTACTGCTATTTCTTCTCGATTGGATGATCACAGAATAATTGCCTTTTATTACTTTGAGATAGCAGCTTGTCTGTGTAGTTGGACTCGACATGAATCTGCTCTGGCATCAGCAGACACATCTTGGCGCCCTTTTTGTTTTAATTAAAGCAATTACTAGAAGCAGTTTTCAGATGGACTTTGATCAGTGAAACTAAAACGATCACGCACTGTGAAGAGATGCAAATTGATCACGTAACTCTGGAAAAAATTAAGAGACTCTTTCGAAGTTGTTCGTTCTTTGTATTTTTCCATACAAAATACACAAAATATACGTACAAATGTATATTGTATGAACCTTTATTTTGGATGTGATTTAATCTTTTGACAGCACTAGTAAAATATACAATTATCTATGTTTTTAAACCTTAAATACTGGATGAAGCTAATGAAGAAAAGTTATTTATTTTATCTTTATTTTATATATGTATGTAAATATGTATGTATGTGTGTGTGTATATATATATATATATATATATATATATATATATATATATATATAGTCCAAAAAGTGCAACTAAAGGACACTGCTCGATGTGCATCTTTGTCACAGAAGAAAAACATTTGAAGAAAACATTGATAGCCAAAATTAAGTTATAGATGGGGAAAAGCCTAAACGTATTAAATCTACAGAGTCTTGCTTGCAGCAATTTCATATAGGGCCCAGCCATTGGATCTTATTTTGCCAACCTCACTTTTGTCCAGTACTGTATATTCGGTAACATTTTATTCTATAGCGCTTTTACGATGTAGATTGTGTCAGAGCAGCTTGTCACAAGTAAGGTTAGTGATAGGATTAGAGTTAGTTAGGACTAGAGATAGTAAGGATTCAAGATCCTTGGAGATTAGAAACCAAAACATACTTTTGGCTAAGGTTTTCCCTCTCTCATTTCCTTTCAGCTCTGTAAAAAGCATCATTTTGGAATAAATAAACCGGAGAGAATCACCCAGTCACCAGATGAGTCCAAGTTCCTGATGAAGACCCTGAGTCAGATCAAATCCAATGTTGGCGCTCCCAGCAAGAAAAAGGTTGATGGGTTGTTTTGATTAAATAAAAAAAAAAAAAGATAATAAATAAATAAATAAATATATATATATATATATATATATATATATATATATATATATATATATATATATATATATATATATATATATATATATATATATAATCTTTTTTTTTATATAATGCCAGTCGTCAGACTAAATATTCGAGGGCCTGTGCATTTTTGCATTAAACAAATTGAGAAGCTATGCTGTGACACATGTTCTATAGTCTATGTAAGAGACATTGCACTTCAGTTTCAATTAAAAAATATGTATCTTTATAGTATGTAAAAAACATTGGAAAAATATGTTCTGTGTGAGTGTCCCTTTAACATGGTTAATATAAAAATCTAACTATTCTGTTTGCCCCATGAAAGTAATTCTTAATCTTGGCATTGTCTCTTTTAACCTTATTTTCTTTGTTCACTCCTATCCAGTATTCCCCTGCCTTTCAGGTCAAAGAGAATAAAGAGAAGGAGCGTCTGGAGAGGAGGCTGCTTGATGAGCTCTATAAGATATTCATGGACTCGGATTCATTTTACTATAGTCTGACCTATGACCTCACCAATACGGTCCAGCGACAGGGAGAGTTGGGCAAGTCAGATCAGCCCCTGTGGAAAAGGGTGAGAAGCTCATAGTTATACATGGAAAATGTCCATCTTTTAACGGTGTGGCATTTATAATTGTATTACTTTGTATATATTTTTTTAATTATTTATTATTTTAACTTAACTACCCCGCTAGGAAAAAATTTTTGGATTCCATTTCTTAACTCCTTTTTTTCAACACATCCCATAATTTCTAAAATATCAGCCTCTACCAAATGGTGACATGTCGGTTTATGGTAAAAGTACCGGACTTGATACACTATGAAAAGTCTGAAAATATGAAGTGTAAGTTTATTTAAAAAAATATAAAAAAAACTAAAAACATTTTTGAATACTAAATCATCTTTATTTTTTAAAGTACGCCATAAAATATTTCAGATTCTCATTTAACATGTTTTCTTGTTCATCAAAGTGTAAATTTTTTTATTTTTTGTAAACCAACAATGCTGTGTGTAAGCCATTATTTAAAACAGTCATTCTTTAAATGATTTTAACAGTGATTATTTAAAACAGTCAAAATATGGTCAACCATTTGGTATAGCGGCAGTCAAAGGGTTAAATATTTTAATATGTATGTGTAGAGCAATTTGAAGCTGTAACATTTTTTCAATGGTTAAAAATAGGCCATATACTTGAGAAAGCAGGAAATTGTTTCGTTTTTTTCATTGTTGCCGGAGCCAATAGCCTAGTTGTTAGTACGTCAACACAGCACCCGGGTGCTTGCGGCGACCTGAGTTTGATTCCTGGCTCGAGGCCATTTGCCCATCTTTCCCCTATCTCTGCTTCCCACACTTTCCTTTCTGTAAATCTCCACTGTCCTATCAATAAAGGTGAAAACCCATAAAAAAGTTTGTATCTTGTTATATTTTTATAACTTACTATATTTTTATAGCAAATTTCAAGTCTCCATTAATAAATACTATATAAACAACACTAAAATAACACCTGTTCACCAGTATCAAAAAGTTTCTAAGTCAGAGCTTTCAGTACATTGTTGATGTGCTGATCCCTGCTTGTTTTTGTTTTTTTTATGTTAGGTGGATGATAGATTCTTCTGGAACAAGCACATGATCAAAGACCTTGTAGACTTGCAGGTGCAAAACTGTTATTTGGATTTTATTGATTAACATTTTATTGTGCGAAACAGCCCAGAGTGGTTCTAATACAAGATGTCTTTTTACAGGCACCTCAGGTGGACTTTTGGGTCATTCCTATCATCCAAGGCTTCGTGCAGGTGGAGGAACTGGTGGTCAACTATAATGAGAGCTCAGATGAAGAGCGAAGCAGCCCAGAGACGCCTCAGCAGGAGCCTACCTGTGTGGACGACATTCACCCTCGATTTACCGTGGCCCTCATCTCTAGACGGAGCCGCCACCGTGCAGGTGCAGTATATAATAATTCATATTTACTAGGGATGCACAGTACTGTTTGAATATTATATAGTTCAGTGATAATAGCTTGAAATGTGAACAATTGGCATTGGCCTGATCTATAAGATGATGTAGGGGGGCGATTTTAAAATAAAAACAAATCTCGATATTGTCAATATTTTTACAATATTCGATATATATTGCAATATGTTTGCTTTTGCTTTTAAACAATAAAAAGCATGATATTCTTGCGCCCTCATTAAAAAAACAAACAAAAATGATTTTGAACAGCTACTGTTAAAGACACTAAAAACAAAATCTTAGCAGTTAAAAAAAATTTAGACCACGTGTTCATTCACTGTTTTTAATTAAATGTACATTTGTAACTCAAGCAGTGCAAAATAAACAGAAAGTGCATTCTGTCAACCTTTTTAGTTTAAAAAATTCATAATTTACAATGCAACTGGGGGAAATATTTAATAAAAATACTGGAAAAAAGTGAAGCGAAAGTATGGGAATACGTTTGGGAAAGTATGGATGAATTTGAGACATTGGACATTCTTAATATTTTACATTGTAGACAAAATTATTGCAATTATTATCTGTAATATTCAATGGATAAGAGGATGTGCTGATTTTGAGCATTTAGGCCCAATTCTATTTTTGTGCCCTACCCCTTCCCCTTCCCCTTCCTCTTGGCCCTTAAAAAATAGTGTAAAGGGGAAGGGCTTTAAAATTTACCCCTAAGAAATGGGACACCAATGCAGCACCTGCACACATCATCATATGTCATCGTGAGCTCTTGCTTCATATGAGATCAGACAATCACGACTGCTGTACAGTATTTACTGTAGTTGTTCCAGTTGCGTTATTTTTTTGTTATTTATCTTCAGGAAATCAACGAAGGCAACGATATCATGTTAGCATAACGATCTAATGTGGCAATAAGCTCGTAACTGTACTGTGCATTTACACCATGGCCATATTCATCCACGTAAACACAAAACACAAGAAAAACATTAACATTATAGCAGACACTGTAAAAAGCTCATTCCCAGACACTAGACTTTTCTGACAGGGTATTCGAATGTCATCGAATGTCAGAATGTTGTGGGACTGCTGTACAGGAGTTATTATTAGGGATTATAGATCGTGAAATTTAGCGTTTTTTTTTTTTTTTAAAAGCATGACGGTAAAACATGAATGCGGTTATGAATGTATTAAAGCATATGCTTGTTTGTCATAAAAATTCACAATAATAACAGAAAAAATACAAGTTTGTGCATCTCCTGACTTCCGGGTGCAATTGCCGTTGTGGCTGGTGTATACCGGGGAAATTTTCTTACCCCATGGTTTCGAGTGTGGTCCTGTAAAATCTCTCTTTCGAGGGCTATCTAGCCCTTCCCCTTAGTTCTATGCCTTCAAGATAAAGAGAATTAGGAAACCTTTACGTGAACGTGCAAAATGTGGGGTAGGGGTAAGGAGTAGATTTGGGATTGGGCCTTATTGCTTCGTTGCCAGGAGTTCAGTAATATCAGGTAAGCAAACTAAGATTTGGGGTTTCATTTATAAATCTTTGCATTGAAACTTTTCTAAATGTGAACATATGCCAGAATACATTTTTGTTTATTTATTAATGAATATGGTTATTATGATAAATAAAGTGGTTCAAATTAAGATAATATTTAAGAGAAATATGTTTACTTGAAGGTAACTTACAGCTCCGCATATTCTCCCATCAAGTTTTTCATAGATCACAACCTTTGTGTGAGATGTGGCGGATGCAAGTTTCTACCCCTGTTTTGTTCAACATTTTGTACAACATTTATAAATCCCCCCTGGTCATTTTTGAGGTAATTTAGAAAAAAAATTGCTAACTAGTACTGTCAATGTACTGACTTCAATACCTGTTGACGGTATCAGTTTATTTGCCGCTAACATTTGATTGTTGTTGAGCATGTTTTTATAGACAGCCGTTCAAGGCCATTATGTTTATGTGCTAAGTCAATACAACTGTGGTTGGCTCCAATGATCATCACTTCACTGCTCTTCAACAATTGCTTTTTAGATGCTTTTAATATTTCAATACTAATTTGTATGGTGGTTGGTAGTTTTAACAACCTTATTGCAGACTTAAAATTGTGACTAGTTTACCCAAAAACAGAAAATGTACTCACCCTGAAATGGCTTCAATCCTTTATGAGTTTCTTTCTTCTGTCGAACACAAAAAAAGATATTGAACTCAAAAGATTGAACTATCCCTTTAAATTTGCATTTGGTGTGAATCATAGGGTCTCGTGATATGACATAAAATGATATGGGGGGCTGGATTTGGCCTTTAGACCTTGAGTTTGCCACATTATCTAATGGTTAGAATCTATGACTACGACAAAAAGATTCTTTGAGAGCCACCAATCATTATTCATTGTCTGCTCACAATATTCCTTCCAAGCAACTAAAATATTAAGTTTACTTAAATACATAAATATTAAGCTAGTTCATAGCAATTATTACCATTAATTGATGTCATAAAATCACAAGTCTGATTTTGTTTAATGGTCAGAAGCTACAGGTTTTGGGAAATAAATATCAGCAACCTGACTTCCCATTTTAACACTTAAAATAAAACTGAACAAAAACGATAACAGTATCTTTATGTAAGGCACAAGCAGTTTTTAACATCCAGTATTGTGCATCACTAATATCTACTCATCATGCCATCAGAGCAATAACATCATCATACATTTTCCACTGCAGGAATGCGCTACAAGAGGAGGGGGGTCGATACAGATGGACATGTGGCCAACTATGTTGAGACAGAGCAGTTAATCCACGTACACAGTCACACGCTGTCCTTTGTGCAAACGCGAGGCTCCGTGCCTGTGTTCTGGAGCCAGGCTGGGTACCGATACAACCCCAGACCTCGCATAGAGAAAGGTGGGTGGTATCTGTGTAATCCATTTTCTCCTGGAATAATGAATGAGATCAACCTCGCTGCACAGTCTAGCACAGTGTTGACAAGCAGTATATCACTTTGAAGCATCAGCGTAGTTGTTGTTTGGAATGTTTTAGGCCTGCGAAAGGTGTCAGATGTGGAGCAGGTGTGTTTTCAGGCTTTTTTGGTTAAAAATACTGCTCTGAGAGAATTTTTGTGCTGGACTGTGGATTTAATGCTGTGATCCACCTGTAATATGATTTATCTCATAGATGTGCTTTCTTGCAGGAGAGAGAGAGACTATGCCTTACTTTGCCTCTCATTTCGAAAAGGAGGTTGAAACGTACAAAAAACTGGTAAGATGGGTATAAAATAATATTTAGAATAATCAATGAGTGAAATACTTTCTGAAATATTGATCTTTAAGTTGTGTAACATGTAGGGGTGTTAATCAACTGATTAAAAGCTCTGTAATAAAAAAGACAAAGCACAACAAAATTACTTAAATTAATATTCTAAAAATAAAAGCACATTCAAAATAAATTATATTTAAATATATAATACTACAACGAAGCTGGTTCAACAGTATTAGGAATGTTTTCAGTACGTTATGCGGGCATAAATTAATTAGAATATTTATACATGATTAATCTTAGATATTTTTTCCTATAGTTATTGCTTTAGTAATCTATAGTTATAATCTACAGTTATAATATATCATAGTATAATATGATCGAAACTGATCAAAAATAAAACCAAAAAATATTATAGGGAAATATTACTATAACTATTTTTACTATGTTTTTAAAAATAAACTGATTTTTTGTTTTAAATTTATATTTGTAGTTGGAAAAATGTAATAATTCATTAAGTAAAATTTCTTGATTCATTAAGTTTTCAGCATCATTATTCTTCTGTGTTAAATCACTGTTCAGTAATCGTTATCATGATTTGTTTCTCGAGAAATGTTTTTGATTACTCTTGAAATCAGTTGCTTAACTTAGTGAAAGTTTTTTAAAATAAAATAAAAGTTTTGGGGGTGTCACGGTGGCGCAGTGGGTAGCACGATCGCCTCACAGCAAGAAGGACGTTGGTTATAGCCCCGGCTGGGTCAGTTGGCATTTCTTTGTGGAGTTTACATGTTCTCCCTGTGTTTGCGTGGGTTTCCTCTGGGTGCTTTGGTTTCCTCAACAGTCCAAAGACATGTACTATGGGTGAATAGGGTATATGCTGAAGCATGCTAATAGGACTTTTAATTTGCCAGTAACCTGGGTTAATCATCTCCGGTGAAGTGTTTGCCAATGCAAAATAGGCGTGTCTAAGGTCTGTTTTCTTTTAAAATCAGCGATCTCCACTGGCTGAGTGATATCCGATATAAAGTGGGTCTCAGATTGTACAAGAAGCACTGCATTGAATTACATTTTCCCCACCATGTCTTTATAATATGAGCATTTGTTTTACCCCTGTATATTCATTGGAGCTTCTGCGCTAGCCTGCCGATTCTGACGGTCGCGCGCAAGTAAACGGCTTTTTGTCTCGTTTTACGCTTGAGCAACTAAATGAATGCCAAAGTCTGTTTAACTGATTGTATTTGTATTACATAACAACGTCGATGCTGTAAAAGGAACCATATAAAATTGAAAAAAAAAAACTCACAATAACAGGTCACCGGAAGTTTATCAGTATGGGAAAAACACTAGCTCGGCATATACCCTAGTGAATAAGCTAAATTGGCTGTAGTGTGTGTATGTGTGATTGCAAGAATGTATGGGTGTTTCCCAGGGTTTGGTTGTGGCTGGAAGGGCATCTGCTGTGTAAAAACAAATGCTGGATAAGTTGGTGGTTCATTCCGCTGTGGCAACCCCTGATTAATAAAGAGACTAAGACAAAAAGAAAATGAATGAATGAATGAATGAATAAACGTTTTTGTAATATATAACCCTATATAGTTTAAGCAATAATTCAGAAAGGAACTGGAATGTTCCAATATGCAAATTAATTGTCTTAAAATGCCAAAAGAAATGTGTCAGGAATGAAAATGAAGGGCCTGCATTAAATGTAATTCCAATTAAATTAACTTGGACAACCATAACAAAAAAGCTAATCAATCTAATTTTCAATAAGTAATACTAATCAAAAAGTTTTTTCTTCCCCCCCATTAGGTCATCATTAATTTAGTGGACCAAAATGGACGTGAGAAGATAATTGGGGATGCTTATCTCAAACAAGTACTACTATACAACAATCCCAACCTAACATATGTTTCATTTGACTTCCATGAGCACTGGTAAGAAACCCGAATATCCCCCAATCCTGGTGACTTAACAAAAGGTCAACATTTCAGTTACATTTTATTTTTTGCCGCTTTCCAGTCGAGGGATGAAGTTTGAGAATGTGCAGACCCTCACTGATGCCATCTATGACATTATCACAGAGATGAGATGGGCCTGGTGAGACTTTCATCTGCCTAATTCTCCAATAAGAACTGCTTTTTCTTCTGAGATAGACTGGACAGCTAGTTAACTATAATCCATCTACTTTGATTTGCAAATAGGGTGGACCAAGCTGGAGTCATCTGCCAACAGGAAGGCATTTTCCGGGTGAACTGCATGGACTGCTTGGACAGAACCAATGTGGTACAGGCAGCTATCGCCCGTGCCATCATGGAGCAGCAGGTATGCAAAATCACCTTTTATTTCAGAACGCACCAATCGGATGAATTTACACAGAGGATGTTTTGAATAAGATCTTGTGGTAGATGCACTGGGTCACACAAAACTTTTGGGTAAATTGGTAAAAAGGGATGCAACGAATATAGATTTTGGTGGTACGATTTTAGTCTGAGGAATAACCACTGTTTCACGGTTATCATGATTATTATGCATTCATTAATGTCAAAACACTACTAGTTTAGTAAATCACATGAAAACTCCTTATATTTCAAAGTGTTATTTATTGTGGCTCTTAGTTAAGCCTCAGCCATAGTTAATCCAGTGTGTGTATTAGCCTCAGTGTGCAAGCTCGGAACTACAAACTAGCACACAGTTGGCTTAACTTTTAGTTGCAGCAGTTTTGTTCTGTGTAGAAGCACGGTATTGGGAAGCCTTTACGATTAATTAATCGTGACAAATTAAAGCACGGTTAATAGTGAAATTGCTTAATCATTGCATTTCTACTGGTAAACATTGTTGGACAAATTTTATTATACTTTTAGGAGTTTTACCATTTTTTTTATTCATTCAGCTGTTTTTATTCATTCAGCTGTTCATTTTATTCATTCATTCATTCATTTTTTATTCATATCTGGCTCTGGCGGAAGCACTTTTATCTTAGCTTAGCATATGTCATTGAATCGGATTAGACCATTAGCATCTCGCTCAAATTGAAAATTCTGTAGTTACAGAACTCTAGGTGGCTTGTAAAATGAGCCAATTTCTAAATAAGTGGAGTGTTTCTTTAAATGGATTTTTTATAATGTTACCTAAATGAGTTTAGATGTTTTAATTAAATAATAAATCTAACAATAAATTAAAATATGACCCCAAACCCATAAACAGTAAAAGCTGTGGAGAAAAGACCTTTTGGAAATTTTCCAAAGTTGAATATAAAATGAAACAGTGGGAACAGTCATTGTTTTAAACTGTAATTGACTACATATGTATATAAAATTAGGAATGTTATCAGTAGTTTACAGAATTAAAAAATCTATATGTAAAATTTGATATATGCGTGTGTGTGTATGTGCGTGTGTGCGTGCGTGTATGTATGTCTATATATTTATATATCAGTGCATTTATGGTTAAAAATGGCGCATTTTTCAGTCAAATAATGTCAAAGTTTTTTTATATATGGAGTCAATCTAGGGCCATATATTCTTGCAACATTAAAGAAAGTTTTGCAAACAAAAAATAAAGTATTGAGCAAAACATTGTGAAAAAAATGCTAATCTCAAAAAGTCGCAAAGGGTAAATTGAGTTTTGAGAAATAAAAAAACATTTTGCAAACAAAAATAAAGAACTGCAAATAAAAATCAAGCAGAGCAAAAAAAAAAGGGTATTAAAAAAAAAAATTCATATATTTGCAAAGTATTTTTTTCCAGTATTGCATTTACAAAACCTCTCAAGTCAATTGCAATGCTCATTTGGATTTGCGAGTTTTACTGTTTGACGATTTAAAAAGTCCCCAAAAAACAAAGGATAGAGGTATTTTACATAATCTTGATTAGATTTATGACAGCAATTCATGGCTTTTCCTTTGTGTCATGATGTCTCCAGCTGATGTCGCATCATAGGAGGTAAGTCCGGGCATGCCGTACACGCCCCAGTTTCCGTGACTCCGCCCCCTTGTCAAATCAGGGCCAGAAAGTGAAACGCACAGAAATGTGAAGTGTAAAAAGAAAACAGAATCGCAAACTCATGGTTGACTGAAAGGCAAATCAAAATGAGCTTTGCAATTGGCTTGAAAGATTTTGTAAAGGCAATACTGGAACAAAATTTTAGCAAATATATAAATATTTAAATCTGCACTGCATGATTTTTTTTTTTTTGCAGTTTTTTTATTTTTGTTAGCAAAAATCCTTTTTATTTCTCATATCAATTCCCCTTTGCGATTTTATTATTATTATTTAATTTATTTATTGTTTTTTTTTTTTTTAGATTTGTATTATTTTACCACTTTTTTGCTCAATGCTTTATTTTTTGCTTGTAGATCTTTCTTTTATGTTGCAACTATATTTTTGGCTCTAGATTGACTCCATACTTGTATCGAGTTGGAATGTCTGTTATAATACGCTGAATTTTATGAATAATGATATTACTCCTTTTTTTGCCATGCAACTAGCCCCGATGCTGACATGGTGGTAAAATATGAACCAACAATCATGTGCTAAGTGTGGTTTGTAGGATTGCAGTGATACTGTACCAACAGAAGAGCGTAGTGTCTTTGCTTCACTCAGCTGATCTCAGTATGCATTGAAAAGAGTCTTTTGATCTGTGTGGTTCCAGCTGAAAAAGCTTGGTGTAATGCCACCCGAGCAGCCACTGCCCCTCAAGTGCTACAGGATCTATCAGGTGATGTGGGCCAACAATGGAGACACCATTAGTCGTCAGTATGCTGGCACAGCTGCCCTGAAGGTAAACACACTGAATGCCTGCCATTGATTTTTTTCAATGTCGCCATTGCCCATTTACACAGCCATCTGTCAGCGTGTAGTAACTAGAGTGTAGATTGACAAGTCAGTTATCTTTTGACTAGTCATCATATCATATCATTTATTAAAATCATCTAAATATTATATAAATGATTTATTTACTTTATTTTAATTCATGTGTTTATTACTATTACTAAAATTATAATGAATTAAAATATAAAAAATAAATAAACGGAAATTTATTTGATTTAATTAGTTATTAAGTATGTATGTATGTATATATCTATGTAGGGTTGGGTCGATAGGCGATGCCATCGCCGATGGCCGATAAACATCACGATACTGAGCCGGCATCTTGATCCTCTGCACCGCCCCCATCGCAGCAGCAACCGGCTCACGAAAAATACACAGTTAGGCCCCGTTTACACTAATACGTCTGTTTTAAAATGACATTTTAGAACAAAAACGGTGTTTTTGATGAAAAATCCACGTGTTTCTATGAAATATCCTGTCACAAAATGTGGTGAAAAGTCCTACACGATGATAATAGTTTGATTATGGTGTTTACATGTCTGTACTGCACTTCAATAATGCAACTACAATCGGCATACTCCTCATGTCTTGATTAGATTTCTGTTTAGTTCGATTATTAGTTAAATTAAATTAATCAAACATCGCTCTTTACATGGTAGACTCTTAATCAGAGTATTGTCTTAATCGCATTAAAATCTGATTATTGGTGTCCATGTAAACATACTCACTGTCACCTTAATGTCATTTTAATTTGGGATTTTCACCAAGTCTCTTTTAGCCCTGCCAGCTTACTCTGCTGTGTGTGATCTGTTGTTTAGGGAGATTTCACACGAACAGGCGAGCGAAAGTTAGCGGGGGTGATGAAGGATGGTGTGAATTCAGCTAACCGTTACTATCTGAACCGCTTCAGGGACGCCTACCGACAGGCCGTCATCGGTGAGCATAATTAGACTCCATGTTATGAACTCTTTGACTTCATGTTAGCCTCACATTGCTAAGAGCCAAGCTTGTTGCCTCATCGGTCATATGCTGTTTTCTCTGGCCCTCCCAGACCTTATGATGGGCCATCCAGTAACCGAAGACCTGTACTCCATCTTCAGCAAAGAGAAGGAGCATGAGGAGAAGGAGAAGGAGAGCCAAAGAGGAGCTCAGGAGCAGGTCAGTCTCTTGCTGCAGACCTACATGCAGCTGCTGCTTCCTGATGATGAGAAGTTTCACGGCGGATGGGCTCTAATCGACTGTGACCCCAGGTGAGAGCACTACACATTAAGCAGTGCTTCAGACGGCCAATTTGATGTGATGTGTATAAAGGGGCTGTTCACACAATTTTGTGTTTAAAAATACACGGAAGATGATGTGGAGTGGAATAAAACTGTGATTGATTTTGGATTTCAGCCCTAGTGTTGACTGTTAAACAGTATGTCTCACTATGAATATAATCCAGACATAATAATATTCGCCATGTTGTCATGATCATGTGATTTATCATTATCAAAATCCTCTCCTGCAGATTTGTGGGATGGTAAAGTGAGAATAGAGATGCATGCTTTGACTGGCCAAGGCCTGGAATCAGACATAGATATATCAGTCATCATTTTTTTCAGAAAGAGAAAGTGCCTTTACTGAACATGATAAAATGAATATCTGAAAATTAGTATCTTTAAAATAATAGTACAAAACTATACATGCAAACATTATTTAAAACATACTTCATAATCATACACTAATAAGAAGAAAGAAAGTCACAGTTATTGACAGTGGAGAATTACACGTTGTGTTAGTACTGTAATAGCTATTGTAATGATTAGTATTGTATTTGTTAAATTATATTAATAATTTTTTTAAATAATTTTAATTAATTTTAAATAATTTTGCTATTAATATATTTTAAATGAAAATATTAGAAATATTCTAATATAATTAGAAATAAATGTATATTTTTGTTTGTATATGTAGTGAATTACAGATATTAAAAATCAAATCAGAATGGACAAAAATTGGTATTATCAGGTCACACTTAACAAAAAATCTGAATTAGCCAAGAAAATTGCAAGCAGTGCGTCTCTAGTAAAGACAAAAGTAGTAAATAAAGTAGTGGAATGAATGAATATTATGGATTCAGACATGCTACTCTTTCACATAATGGTTTATGCACACTTTAGTACACGGATGTTTGGAATACTTCATCGTTATTGGTCAGTAGCGACATTTCAAGGTATTCTCACATAACAAGTGCTAAAACTAATTATACAGACACATTTGGGTAATTCGAATCATCCTGACGGTCAGTGGATATGTTCACATCCATATTTATATCCTTGTCTGTCACACCTCTGTTTTTGACTCTTTTTAAATACAAAGGACCCCACTCAATGTTTGTGCTGCAAAACTCACCTTACTGTAAAACACATTTTACTGGACTGTCCTGCTTTTAATGATTCTAAAAGACTTTTTTATGAAATGAACTCTCTTAAGGACATTTTTAGCAAAGTGACACCAGAAAAGATTTTAGAATTCTTATCATATATTAACACTAAACATCTTATTTAACTTGTGTATTCATTTGTTTGTTGTTCTCAAATAGTTTATTTAATATTGAAATGTTCTTGCCATGAAAATAGCCTTTGTTGCTGACATGGCAATAAATAAAAAAATACATACATATAATAATACAAAGGTTAGTGTATGCTCCATTTAGCCATTTTCATTTCTGTCAGCTTTACTCCACTTCGTGTCGGGCTGCCGATAAGCCTGTCAGGCTTTATTCAGCGAGAACAACCACCTGGATGTACTTTATCCCTTACATATACTAAGGAAGTATGCAATATTGGATGCATTTTTACAGTCAAAGATGTCCATCTATTCTAGTGAAATGTTAAATTGAAAAAACAATGAAAAGTAGGACTGCACAAAATATCATTTCAGCATCGATATCGCAATGTGTGCATCCACAATAGTCACATTGCAAAATATGGTAATAAATTAAAATATTAATAAACAAGTGTGAATTATAGTTTAACAGAAGCTGTAGAATTGTATTGTATTACTGTATTTATACAGAATTTATGCAGAAAAAATAGGTTTTTATTGCTTAGATTTTTTTGTCTTGTTTCTAGTCCAATAATCTACATTTCAAAGCCAAAACAAGGTAATTTTACTTATCCAATTGGCTGATCATTTTGCTTGTTTTAAGGAAAAAACTCTTAATTTGACTTATTTCTTCTTAAGTTGAAAACAAAACAATAGTTTTACTTGATCTAAGAATTTTTAAATATTTGAACTTGGAACAAGACAAAGCAAAGTATGAAAAGCATTTTTTGCAGTGCGATTTATTCAATTTCTGTACCTGAATGCTGCTCGACTCCCCAGAAAACAATAGTGTTATTAGTGCCAAATATTATATATTTTTTCAGACTATCTTGCGAAACTGTATTCATATCGCAAAATTTATGGCAGAAAAATAAAATATCCAATATCATGTTTTTGACATACTTTTACCAATATCGTGCAGCCCTAATGAAAAGGTAGTATAGTTAGAATACAGAAAGCGTTCCATATGAACAGCCCCTTAAATCTTTTTTAACAGACGTCAATTTTATTATTTGTATTTTTTATTGAATATTCAGTTAACACATAATTATAATAATACATCTATATGTATTTAAATTCTTACAACAATAAATATTAAGATTAGTAAGATCAATAATAAAGCTTCATTAAAAAAAATATGATATTTTTAGTGTACTCTTTCTTCTACAGATTTTTGTCAATGGCTCAGAGGTACTGGTACACATTGTATTTTTTTCTCTATTTTATTGATATTGTTTGGGTGAGGGAGTCAAATTTTCTTAAAACAAACTTTTGAGCATTTTTGGTGGTAGGTCATGGTGATAGATGCCTAAAACCTGGTACTGATTGGGCTGAAGTCTTAAATCTTGGAAATGCACACTTTGCAAAGTAATCTCTGGGCATAATACGTGTTGCTTATTTGGGTTAATTTTCACCTACGATATGATGAAACCGTCAATTAAGCATCGTTTGATTTGGTCAGACAGTGAATTACATTTTAGTGAATTTCCATGCATTGCGTGAGGCTTTTTCCAGTGTTTCTCTTTTTCCGATATGGCCAGGGTTTAATGGTGCCATTTATGAGCCTCCCTTTAAAGATTTTGACCTATGAACATGCTGTTTTTTCTCTCCATCTTTTAGTCTTATAGATGCTACTCACAAAGATGTTGACGTTCTCCTGCTGCTCTCCAACTCTGCATATTATGTAGCCTAGTAAGTGGATTTGCTCCATGTTTGTGTCCTTTTTTCTTAGCATTGCATCAGTTATGTCACTTTACTTTTACTGTTGCTGTTTAGTTACGATGAGGAGGCGGACAAAGTCAACCAGTACCAGAGACTCAGTTTAGAAGGACTCGAAAAGATTGAAATTGGTAAGATCACAGACTGTTGATGAAGGCGTAATTCAAATGTTTTGTGAAATCATGACAGCTTGCCAATATTGGTGTTTTTAGGTCCAGAGCCAACTCTATTTGGAAAGCCTAAATACTGCTGCATGCGACTGCACTATAAGAATGGGGAGACGAGCGGTTACTTTCATACACTGAGAGCTGTCACACGAAATCCAGAGGACGATGGGAAAGGTATGTACCGAGGAGCCATGATTTGGTGTGGCACTAGTTCAAGTTTTGTATTGCGTAATTCTGTGATTGACTTCATGGGTTAAGTTGGTAAAAGATATAACTTGGCTCTGTGGATGCCGGTGTTGCTTGAATAGTTTTGTGTTTGTGATAAATAATTGATCCTTTCCTCTCCACTTGTTGGATTGTTTCCATTTCAGACACACTCCAGTGCATTGCTGAAATGCTTCGTATTACAAAGCAAGCTATGGGGCTTGATGTCCAGGTCGTTGAGAAGAAACTAGAGAGGTAAAAAACTATTTTTTGTATGTTTATCTGGAAGATTTTCTGAATAAAGAATGTTTTACCTGATTTGGTAAAATCTGTTTATACTTTTAAGGGGGAAATCATGCGCACAAAACTCATGCTTGTTCATATTTTCACTGCCTGAACGATTAATGATTGATAAAAGAAAAAAAGAACTCTGGTCACTTTTACCAATATCTCAGATTGGACACATCAATATATTAAAAATGAATGTACTCCCAAAGTTCTTGTATTTATTTCAATCAATTCCCCTGCCTCCACCGCAAAATTTTTTTCCTTAATATGAAGAAACTTTATTCAAATTTTATTTGGGCAAATTGACGTCCCAGACTAAAGCTCTTTCTTTTATATCTACCATATGAACGTGGTGGGTTGCAGATGCCTAATCTTAAATGGTACTACTGGGCAGCTCAACTAAGAGCAGCAGTGTTTTGGTTCACAAATGAAAAACTCATTCCTTGGTTACGGACCGAGATCAGTACATCCGAGCAGTTACTCCTGAATCTGTACTTGTTCTCAGCACCTTGATCTAAACTGAAAAAATATATACATCTAATCCCTTTGTTAAAAATACTATTGTGGTATGGTTTGAAGTGTGGAAACATCTTGGAGAGGTTCCACAATAATCACAATCTGGGGTAACACTAATTTTACACCTGGGCCTTATGATGCTGGCTTTAAAATATGGGCTTTAAAAGGGTTGAGTAAGGTGAGGGATTTATTTAATAATAGAACTATGCTCAGTTTTCAAGAATTAAGACAAAAGTTTGACCTAAAACCTATTTTTTTTTAAATATCTTCAAATAATAATAATAATAATTATTCCTTACATTTATATAGCGCTTTTCTAGACACTCAAAGCACTTTACACATTGGGGGGTGGATCTCCTCATCCACCACCAGTGTGCAGCTTCCACCTGGATTTCTGTTGTACATGTTAAAAGCTACTAAAATCAATAAAGATAAAAAAGATATATCAAAAAGTAATGGTGATCTGGAAAATGCCCCAGAGAATATCTCCTATTAATTAGCTACGTCTTGTGAAATTTTAGTTCTTTTCAGATATTTCCCAAGTGTTCCCAAACTCTGCCTTTATTCCAGCCAAACTAAAATAAATAAGACTTTCTCTACAATAAATTGTGTTTAGTAAATCATTTATATGCTCTGTTAAACATGACTTGGGAAATATTTGAAAAAGAATTAAAGTTTCACAGGAGTGCTTATAATTTTTCCCTCAACTTGAAATTGTTAATAGTTTTTTTCCCTTCAAGTTTAGATGCATCTTTTTCCAAGGTTCTTGATAAATCTTCCATTAATTGCTTTGTTTTAGGAGACACAGCAAACCACACGAAGATATAATGGGAATACAAGGAAAAGCAGTGGACCAAGCCCTTGGGTCTGGATTGGCTCAAGGCAAAAGTTTCTTTTTGAACAAGTTCTCAACGCTAAACCAGAAAGTGAAGCAGACAAAGACCAATGTCAACATTGGAAACTTCAAACCCTTGGGAAAACTGGGGACCTTCTCGAAGCCTGAGGTGAAAGTGAACTTTCTTAAACCCAATTTACATATGAACCTCTGGAAATCAGACAGCAGTCTAGAGACCCATGATAGCAATACAAGTTCGGGAGCTCTGAAAGACCATGGTGCACATTCAGAAGAGATTTCTTCTGATTCCGATTCCTACAACTCGGACGAGCAGCCGTGCTCAGGCTCTAGGGAAAATGTAGACTATGTGCTTCCTAGCTGTGGAATTGTAGCATCAGCACCTCGGCTTGGCAGTCGCTCGCAGTCGATTGGCAGCGTGGAGATCGCTGTGCCCTCTGTCATCCGAGTCACAGGCTGTGATGAAAAGACTATGGATAGCTTGTCTGTTGGTGCGGATCAGTCTCCTGGGGCTGCCTCTGAGGCAGAGGAAGCCATTTTGATTGACTTCGGGACGCCTATCGATGTTTACTGCCATCAATTTGTACAGGATGCCAAGACCAAACCGATTGAGGTGTTTGAGGAAGTGGCTCCAGCACCCAAGCCACAAGGACCTCAAGTTCCCTTAGCTTCTGACGCAAAACTAGGGTCTTCACATTCTCAAAATCAGCTTCCTCGCCCATCTCAGCTTGAGGTGGAGTCCACTGTCCATGGGGCGAATCTCCTGACTGTCCAGCCTGTGGGCTCCGCAACATCATGTGGGTCACAAAAGAGTCTGGAAGGCATGACGGGACCCTCTTCTGCGGACAGCAATGGAAGCCGTGTTGTGTCTCCCTTTGCGAAAATCAGGAGCTCCATGGTACAGGTGGCTAGTTTAACCCAGGCTGGACTTACCCAAGGCATCAACTTTGCTGTGGCGAAAGTACAGAAAAGCCCAGAGCCGGACGCTGTCAATGAAACCCAAGAGAACGAATTGCGAGCAATGTTTACACAGTGCCAGACCAGGATCATTCAGATATAGCGCGCTTGGCAGATGCATTTTTAGCTTTAGATCGTAACTTCCAGTACAATAACGGTAGCAAAAGCTCACTAATGTCAAGTCGCACTCCTAGTGTCACCACCTCCATTTAACCTAACCAAAGTTTACAGCCAGTGTTGAGTAACTAGTATGTCTAAGATTAATCCAACAGTGCTCCAAAATCCAAGTCAAACCCTAAACATCATATATATATCACTGGTTTGCATGTTAAGTAGGTAACTCTTGAGGTAGATTAGGACAGGCAAGTTTTATTGCATGTCAAGCCTCAAGACCTAGATATGTCATGTTGAACCCATTTGTGGAGTACAGGTCACTGGCTGTTGTAGCTGTAACGAAATCCTTTTCCCGATTGGAATATCTGTCTGTGGGCAGCTTAATATTACATGTTAGATACTCAGACCGTACAGTTATATATATGGATATCTTTGATGTGGTGTTTGTCATAAATTATATCCCAAAATAGGACCACAATAGTTGTGTAGGATCAACGGTCAGACATATTATTCAACTGTAAGTATTATATGTAAGTACTGTAGCAGTTTCCTTTAGAACTCTGCAATTAAGAGGTTTATAGACAGAAGATTATATTTACACGTGTTTGAGTTCATAATCATGGCTGATGGAAGATGTCTCTGGTTCAATTGGCCACTGTTGATGTAATCATGCTATTCGGTCAAACGAAACATTTCTTAGCATTAGCAGGCGACTAAGATGGACATTTATTGTTTGTTTGTCCGAAGTCTTAAAAGTTTTTTTGTTGTTGTATATTGTCGGATAATGTAACAATGGTCTGCTGTTATCTTAAAATGCTCTGCTCGTACATTGGGGGACTATTTTGATGCAGACAGGACCTGTTTTAAGCACCTGTTAAAACCTAAAACCAGTTATCTTATGATGATTATTTGACACAGGTCCGACGCAAGGTACCCTAGACAAACATCTTTTTGCACTCTTAAAGGCAAGAGCAAGCCTTACCAGATTGCTAAATGCAGGTTTTCGACAAGTCTACCTATGAATCGGTTTTCATTCAGGTTACATTTGTTTTCGTCAATGCCATGTCTTTAGATTCGCTCTGACTTGAAGGTCGTTGGGTTCAAAATGGAGAAGCGATAGGGATTAGATCATCTTTTGAGGTGGCCTTACCCCATTTATTCAAGATGTAGAACGTTAAGCCTTACTGGATGGAATCCAGTAGATCCTAGTTTAATTATGAATTACTTAATGTCATTTAAGTGGAGATCTTGTGGGAGTGATCTT
The DNA here is from genome assembly GCF_903798145.1 of Danio aesculapii. NCBI lineage: Eukaryota > Metazoa > Chordata > Actinopteri > Cypriniformes > Danionidae > Danio > Danio aesculapii. Next base: position 27,503,683 of record NC_079447.1, on the reverse strand, counting down.
TGTGCGTCAGAAGACTAGTTCAGTATCTTATGGGCTACATAATATCAGAAGGTCTGAATACGACACTGTGATCTCACATGGAAATCAATGATAATCTTGTATTCTTTTGGCCAGAGTTAATTTTTCCAAACACGCCGTTATGCTTCTCACGCACATCATTTCTTACTCGTCTTTATCTCACATGTACTGTAGCATTGTGTAACCCACTGCCTTGCACAGAACTTTATGCTGTTGCATTGCGTACACGTTCAGACATTCCTGAAGCTGGTACGTGGTTTTAATAACCTTCCAAGATTGGAGCTGTCTGCGCTTTAATATATGGTGGCTGTTATGCAATGTGATGAATACGTGTGCAGCGGCGGTTTTGGTGGTAAGCTGACTTTTGTTACTTTTATTATTTCGTTTTTTAACTATTTAAGACTGCATGCACTGGACTGCTTTCAACTTAAAACGGAGGTTTTCACCGACCAACATTCCTCTTGTTTTGGAAACGGGGGTTAGATTATTTTTGGTTATGTATAAATGTTTCATTTTCTATGCATATAAAGACTTGCACTGTTCCTGTGGTCATTCCCCAACATCTTAATGTTGCAACCTGTCACGAAGTGCTTTGAATCCGTTTATTTTCAATGTTTGTAACCGAACTGACATGTCTGTTTTGTTTTACATCTCGTTTCTAAAGCACATCACTTCCAGCCTCTTCCTGTTTAAGAGAACGTCCTCCATCCTGTTTTGTGAATTGTTTATCATTGTATCTAACATTTTATTGCAGAATATTTATTCAGAATTAATGTTCTCATGCTTATTGCCCAGTATTTTCCTATGTTAATAATAATAATGTGTAAACTGCTGTATTTTAAAATGTTATGGGATGTACGTGGGAGGCTTTTTAAGTAAAATATTTAAAAAAAGAAACTTGTTTGGATTAGTTTGTAACTTATATAACAGATTAATTAGCAGAATTGCAACTGTTTTGTTGTCCTTTACTCAACTCACAGTAACGCGTCTCCTCCCAGGGAAGACCTCTTGTACCCAGAGCTACATTAGATTGCATTCTTAGCATTCAGATGCAGAGTGAGAGGTTTGTGGATCCTCCAGTCAGGTTATAACAGAGAGGAAAATTCTGCTGTTGCATTGCCCAAGACATTCAACATTAACATGTTAGCTCTAGCAGTTTGCTATTTTAAACAATGCTGACAATCCTTCTTGTAAAGCTCTTCATTGACGGTCATACATCATTATAGCTCGGCTGATAAATGTTTATATCTATTATTGTCCCATTGACATTCTCATTTAAGTAAGACTATAAAGGCAAAGTTCTCCACACTTTATTTTCCTAATACCCTTGTGCCAGAAGTGTACATGTTTGCTGTAAGGCAGTTATACATTGTCAGATGTCTGCATATTCGTATAAATGTTAATATACAAACGAAAGTATCAAAAACTAAATATAACAATGACAAATCTACTTCACCAGTGTCCTAAGTTTTCCCAAACGTTTAAAATGAAGTAAAAAAAAAAGAACTGTACAATAGTTTTTTGCCATATGAAAACATTACTATTTAATCCAAAAGAAGAAGTACGGTATCTGTTTAGGTAGTTGTCAATAGCAATATATTTAAGGCTCGTTTCCGTTCACACATTTCTGCTGTTGTGTCCGACTAATCCTCAAGGCCTCGAGCTGCTTGGCTTTCATCCAGCCGTCTCTAGAAAGTGTGTTCTGTCCATGACTCAATGAGAGCAACCTGAAACCAAACGTAAAGAGAAATGAACTTGTTCTGCAAAACATGTGAAACATGCTGTGACAGTGCAATCCTGAAATTAATATCAAGCAAAACATGTACATTGTATATATTCCCCCAAGGGACACTTCCTGAATCACAGTTCCTGGAGGCTTCAGTTTTGATTACAACAAATGACTTCAGACTTGATATAATAAATGATATTACAGTGAATGGCAGCACGGTTCTGTTTTTATATAAAGTGTTCTGAATACCGCTAAATATAAAGTATTTGTAATGAAGTTAGTGGAGCTAAAATACTTTTAGAAATTGGTTTATATTAAAGGTTTATTTGCTGAATAACATTAAAGACAATGCAGCAAGCATAAAAAGCTGATGTCACTAAAACTGAATGCACAGATCCAAAATTCCATGTTTTTTTAAATGGTTCACGTATCAAGCAACTTTGCAATTACCCCATGAATCATACGCACACCAAAATTGTGAGACATTGCGTGTATGAATCTCAGATCAACGATCACAACTTATTGCACATCCTGCTAAGTAAATTGATTGATGTGAAATTGACACTGTGCTTTCCTCAGGGATTGCTCACCCAAAATTGAAAGTGACCTCATTATTTACTCTCACTCGTGGTTTTAAACCTTTGAGTTTCTTTGAACTCCAAATATTTTGAAGAAGGCTGGCTGCAATGACTTTTATTCTGTCTCAGGATATGAATTCAAATTAATTGTTTATCAACTATTGATGAATATTTATCAATAAAATAATACATATAAAATGTTACTTTTGCTAGATAAACTGTTGATATCAAGAATTAAATTGTTGATATCAGAAATTGCGTTTTCTATTACATAAACCATTTTTACTTTTATTGCTTAAGGATACGAGTTCTTGATATTAAGCATTAAATTATCAACTATCAGCATTTTTTGATATCAAGAATGTATTTTCTGTGTTTCAGCAAATGATGACAGTTGATAAAGAATTGTTACTAGCTAAAATGTAATTCTTTATATCACCAATCAGTATTTGTTAAATCAAAAATTCAATTTTTGATAGAGACTTGATATCATATCCTACTTGACTTCATATCCTACTTATCCTGTCTAGATATCATACGTTACATTTGTTAATTCTAAAATCTAAAAATGCGATTAGGAGATTAGTTTCTGATATCTACAAGTAATTTAACAGTAACAAATTACATTGACGGTATCAGAAATTAACATCGACGCAAACTTAATTTTTGATATCAACAATTCATATTCTGGAAATGAGTAAGGATGTTTTCACACTTGGCTCAATTGCCTAGTCTGAACCAAAGTTCGATTGTCCCCCCTTGCCACCTTCTCGGTTGATTTGTGTTCACATTGTCTTTTTTCTTTCTGAACCCCGGTGCGCTTGCGTCATTGAGCTGCGGTTGGGTGTACAGTTGCTGCTAGGTGACGGCCATGAAAGCCAAGACGACTAAATGAAAAGACGTATGCACATTGAGTTCATTCTGCTTTTACTCAATCTTTTGATTTTGGTATCATACAGAGAGCGACTTGCGTCTATCTAAACAAAAATATTAAAAACATTCAGAACATATCGCGATGTCTGTAGAAGTTATTTGGAGGAGACAAGCAGACATTATCATTGTTTGCACTGGCTCAGTCCTACTTGTTACCAAGGTAATGTTAGGTGATGCACAGACATACATACAAGAATGAACATTATGAAAACTAAAGTTTGTTGTACAGTTGGCAGTTCCGTTGTTTGGTGTTACATTCATATCAGAAGTGAACTAGACCAGACTTCGATTGAACTGTACCCCAGATCACCTCTTTCAAGCAGACTCGGGTACAGTTCGTGGGTGCGCACCCGAATTCAGATGACATTGTTTACAATAGCTTAACGTACTATACGCTGACGTCAATTGAAGACAGGTGCAGACAAAAAGTGCCAGTGTGAAAGCACCCTAAAACTCAAAATGGCTTGCCATAGGTTGCTGGGACCCATCAACTTCCATAGTAGGACAAAAACTAGTAAAGAAGTACTAAATGGGTACCAACTGAGAGCATTTTTCAAAGTATCTTTGTTTGTGTTTAACAGAAGAAAAAAAAAATCTAAATAAGTTTTAAACAAGATAAGTGTGGAATAAACAATGACAGAATTTTACTATTTAAAAAAAATATATTATAAAAATTGGCTATAAAACTAAATTGCTTTAATGGTCTCCCATTTGATCATCGCTGAATGACTAATAAAACTAATTTTTTTTTTCCTCTCAAAATTCCTATTTCAAACTATATTTGCTGAATAACAACCTCACCTCGCAACAACCAGCAGTCTATGAAGGTCTTCTGCTGACATACTCTGAGGATCATCTTTTCGCATATCTACAAAGTCCTCTTCCACTGCCTGTAGGTCGACCACACCACATATGAGACAAGAAATCAACAAAAAACACCCAGACACACATTTTGAACAGAATCCCTGACCTTTGTAATCTCATCTGAAATGGTGTAGTTCAGAGCCCGCGCCACACTCAGGTAAACGCGGTACTTGTTGAGCTGCGATGGAACCTGCGCCACCTGCACCGCACTCAGATACTCCTCCAGGTTAGGTGGATTCAGAGAGGCCCTCAGGTGAACTTGACAGTCAGACTGCAAAACAGCCACAGAAATCTTAGTTAAATGCTTTTTCTAAAGACTCCTTTCATTTTCAAAATCACCGGATTCTGATATTTCAAGTTCTCTTGTGCAGAAATGTCAGAAGCCATTAATGAGTCATGAAATTACTCCTAATAAACCATCGGTGCCTTTTTCAACTTTGTAAAAATACAGCGCATCAAGCAGGGGTGCCATTAAATAAGTGGCCTGTCCTGCCCTCTCCCTCTGATGCCCTTGTGCTGGAGTTGCCACCATGGCAACTAGAGAGCTGAAGTACAGGAATAGCACAGCACATTCCACAGACTGTTAGCATCACAGCGAATCTAGGATTGGCGTGCAGCCGGGCAGCTGACGGCAGCCCTCTGGACTGCAATGGAAATATTAGGCCGGATGGAAACAACTCCTATGGGAGAGGCATTCCGCCACAAGTCATTTTCACCTGTTGGAAATTAAGATGCCGGTCTCTCTCCAATTCACCCAAACACATGTGGGTAATATTTGAATAATAAAAGACTGAAAGAGACTCCTGATGTTCTTACCGGGAGGAGCGATCGGCCCTCAGACGCGATAAGCACGTTAATATTGCAAGGGAATTCCATCTGGTGGTAGTTGAAGTCGTAATCAACCTTCTGCCAGGAGATCAGGTTCCCCAGCGCAGTGATGTTACGCACACCTACAGCAGGACAGACAGCACACGAAACCTGGTTTTGAACAATCCGCAAGAAAACACATAATCGTAATACAAAGGAAATGCCAGCTGCTGCAGAAAAGGATGTTTACATTAGAAAGGCCAGATAATGAGTGCTTATATTAACACAGAATGTCAAGAGTATTGATGGTGCTCTTAAGTAAGTTAAAACCTTTCTGTTGCTGCTCAAAACTCAGTGTTTGATGCTCAACATCAGAGTTAAGTACCCAGTATTTAAGCATAGTTTTGTAAATGTATTCATGGCACCTCTGAGCAGCAGCTGTTTATATATTATTTTTAAAGCACTGTATAAAACTACAGGTTAAAAGACTTTATAAATGACTACTAACTCAATACAATGTTTAGACAAGACTCTTCAGCTGCACGAACAGGTTTATCTACAGGTTTATGTAAAGCATAATGATCATGCCTGATTAGATTAGGCGAATGCATTTTATAAATTTTGAAGTACATTTTTGTCTTTAAATCTATTTTACCAGATTTATAAGTTCGAATCCCAGATTTCCAGTAGGTATGTTTGCAGTCAGAATCATTTCAAATTAAATTTAAAGAATGTAAACACCAGTATTTTTTGTAGCATTTTACCACCATCAATTTTCTATATTAACACTATATATAATTTCATATGTATAATTTTACTATATATAATCTGGGTCAGTTGGCATTTCTGTGTGGAGTTTGCATGTTCTTCCTGTGTTCGTGTGGGTTTCCTCCGGGTGCTCCGTTTTACCCCACAGTCCAAAGACAAGCGTTATAGGTGAATTGAATAAGCTAAATTAGCTGTAGTGTATGCGAGTGTGTGTGCAATAGAGTGTGGGTGTTTCCCAGTGTTGGGTTGCAGCTGGAAGGGCATCCGCTGCATAAAACATATGCTTGATAAGTTGGCGAACTTTGATGGCGAAGTTGGCGATTCATTCCGTTGATTAATAAAGGGAGTAAGCCGAAAAGAAAATGAATGAATAATTGAATGGATGAATGATCAATTGGATGCTGCCTTATTGAATAAAGCCCATTATAGACCTACCCCCAACCATAAACACTTACCTTGTAACTCTATTTTCATTTTTTGAAATATTTTATTAGGGCTGGGAGATTAATCGAAATCGACATTCAGAACCTATAATCAATCGATTTTTTTCAGGTCAATTTTTTAAATTACTAATTAATTACTCCCAACTGCATGTGAAGTCATGTGATCCCGCTCTGTTGATTTATACTTCTGTGGCCACTTTGCAGCCACATCTGATTTATGTTCAAGTAGGACGATGGACTCCTTGAGACTTACTTTGCACTACATTGACGATGATTGGAAGCTGCATCAGAGATGCCTTGAGACGGCATATTTTCCATTACATTAAAATTATTATTTACATAAAAATATTTGTTTACAGATGATTCAAGAAATGCACCGTTTAAAATATTATTTATAGGATATACAAGAGTTATTTTGATTAGAAGATACTGCTTATTTTCTACTTTTAATATAAAAAACGTTGAAAATAATTTGTTTATTTTCAATAATTTTGAAAATAAAAGTGCAAGTTGTTTATTTTCACCAGTGACTGTTGGTTTTAGGCAATGTGTGTTTGAATTTTAGTTGTTCAACATTGATGTTCAATAAATAATCATAGATAGTAGTGTGTGTGTGTGTGTGTGTTTCCTTCTATTTTTTTTTTTAATCAAGTAATGCACCATTCATTCAAAAATCTCTCACTTTAATATGTGAACAGATTTACTGTACAAAACTTGTGGTAACTATGGGGGCTTAAAATAAATAATAGATAAAATAGTCATTCATTAATCGTAATCAAGCTAAAATGTTCAATAAACTGAGATTTTGATTTTAGGACAAATCACCCAGCTCTATATTTTATTCATTTTTGTTAAGACATAAATGCGGTGGTGAAGTTTTTTGTTTTGCAAAATGTGGTTTAGAATTTAGAAGTTTCCCCTACAACCCATCTGACTTTTTACACACTGTTGTTGACAAAAGAAAATATTGTCATTCATTTTAACTGTTTACACTGCACACTAGTGGACAGAGTCAGTGCAAACAGCCTCTGACAGTAAGAGTGTAAACAGACACTGAGCAGAAAATGCAACTAGAGCTACAATGTGCTAACAAATATTTTTGCTTCAGTTTCATACCTAATATATATATATATATATATATATATATATATATATATATATATATATATATATATATATATATATATATATATATATATATATATATATATATATATATACATACAAGAACAGCTTTTATAAAGCAAATAGTCTCATACCCCAATAGAAACATGCTTTTTCTGAAAGATCCATAAAAAATATGCATCACAACAGGGAGCATGCAATATATTTTTAAAATCACCTCTTTTAAATCAATTTTTTTCAGACTGAGCACAGCTGGATTGACTGAGGTGTTTATATGAAGTCTCTTCAGTCTGACTGAGCCATACATATGATTAAAGACTGATTGAGCGGATTAAAGTAATGTGGCCTCAGACATTTGGACTCCGACTGTACTCTGCTGTAATCAGTGCTCTCACCTGTGGTGTCCAGTTGGCCCTGTTCCAGCTGTGTCTCGTCCAGAAACAGTGATGTGTTTTTGGCCAGCTGAAGAGTCCCGCTCACCAGACGGTTAGCGGTGTAGTCTTTCCGAGGCACCATGCGCTGGGTGTTCATATTATTCAGGCTCATTGATAGCCGGTATGACTAGAAAAAGTGGGGAATCATGTTTAAAAAGTAGTAGTGTTGCTTGCAGTATATAATCAATTGTTTCTATAATAGAGCTGATGTAAGAAAGATCTACAATGTAGATGACTTACAGATGGCACAAGCTGTTGGATGACTTTGTAGAGATGCTCGGTGAATGGAGAGCTGAGAGGACAGCCACTGAGATTCAATGTGAACTTGCCCAAAGGAAGAACATCCCGTCTGCTGTATCTGTAAAAACAGACATAGTGAAACTTTATGATGTGTGGTCTGAAGGGCTGTGGGTTATTAGGTTTGTGTAGAAAACACTTCACTTTTCTTGAAGCTGAAAATCATCTTAAAACGTATAGCAAATAAGTGCCGTAGGACTTTAAGGAACCATCCCAAAATAAAATATGCTATATAAATTACTAGTCATGTCCAAAATTATCCATATCCCTGGAAAATTCTGACTTAAAGTTACTTTTGATCAACCAGCAAGTTATTTTTGCTGGCTTCTCCCAAAAGATAATAAGATGATGTAGGCATCATTGTGAAAAAAAATATTCTTCTTTGCATAGATTTTATTTTTTATTTGCATTAGAATACAAGTTAGAATTTGCCAGGGGTATGATTGTTTTTGGGCTTGACTGTATATTGACTGACTGCATGCTAAAGAAATGCGTCAAAAGTATGAATGCATCAGGCGCTCCACAAAGCCACTCAGTATAAACAAAGAGAAACATACACATTGGAGATGAGATGGAGAATAAGGTACTCTGCAGCGAGTGAATCTCCCATCAGGATATGCGTGAAGAAGGTGAGCAGCTCTGCTCGGACTGAAGCCAGCTCGCCAAGAACACTACTCAAATCTGTAGAACGTACACACACAAAAAAAGCCATCATTTGGACTATAAAGTCATAACTCAAGAAAACTACCTCCAACCTTCTAGTCATTATTTTGTCATACATTTACAAAAGGAAATTAAAATGAATACAAAAACATTATAAATACACACACTTTCAAAATATCACTAAGTATTATAATATTCCACACTCACTGGCCACTTCATTATGTATTACTGTTCAAATACCTGTCAATGCAAATCTCTAATCAGTCAATCACATGGCAGCCACTTTGATGGCAGTATTGGGAGTAATGTGTGACAAAAGTGATGTATTACAGTAATGCATTATTTATTCCTGTAATGTAGTAGTGTAAGGCATTACTAATACATTTTCAGTAATATTTTACTTGGCACATGTTCAGTAATGCTTGCGTTACAACAAACTTTTCACCTGCAAGACATTAACAAATAAAAAAATACCACAGTAAATTCTATTTCCTGTTTGTGGTTAGTGAATATACGCGTGTTGTCATTAATGTCCCTCTGGCTATTGGAACTTTTTACTTTGAACGCGGAATGATTTCAGCCTCTGAGCTCGAGGTCCGAGGCTATTGGCTCAGCCCGGTTCGCAGTAAGCTGATTAATCAGGAAAATGAAAATGGCAGAAGACAGTACATTCGTGAGATGGACGTACACGCATTACTTGATTTTGTCCAAGATAAGGACAAGAAGGTTATTGTCAAATGCTACCTTTGTATAAACCCGAAATGATTATCGACATCAAGAAATAGCACTAGCAATTTTAAACATCTCGAGTGTTGCCATGCAACCACTCCACTTCCAGAAAAGAGAAAGAAAATGGAGGACGAGAGTGATAAGCCAAAGCAGCCAAAATTAAGTTTCTCTCTGTCTGCCATCATGCCACTTAAACCTCAAGAAGTCAGAAGACTTGTGGCAGAGTATGTCATGGAGGACGTTACCATTGTCAGCGGTGGAATCTCCTGTTTTCAGGAAGCTAATTAGCAAGATCCCTGTAACCAGCAGCAATGACAAGGTAAACTAATGTTTACATAATGACTAGATAGAATTCTATATAATCTAGTTCAGGGATGGGATGGGATTATGCTCAGCCTGCTGCAGTCACTTCCCATGAGAATGAATTCTTTTCATTTGATTAACAGTCCAATGCCATGGCTGATGCACCCATGTCAGTGGAAGCAGAGGTGGCCAAAGCACTTTAATTTCATTTTTGTAATGGAATGTGTGTCTAGTTCTATAGCCAATAGCTATCTGTCTTGTTGTTGTAGCCTACCTGGATTAATTACGTCTTTTTAGAGACATATAGAGCTCTGTTTGACATGTTTTCTTTCTAAGCAGTTAGTCAATGCTTAGCCTATATGTTCATTTCTATGGCCTAAAATAAGGGGTTGGTCCTTTAATTTGCACTTTATACTGAGTAAGCTATGTTCATCATGCTCACTTTTGTGCATGACAGTTTGGTGTTGTGAACCACTGGAATTTAAAGTGAATAAAATAATGGCAACAATAAGAAAAGGCATTGGAGTTTACATATAGTCCTGTTGTGTCTAATATGAATATACCAAAGCTATTCACAGATAATCACTTGACCTCTACCATACTTTTAACAGACTTAAATCATTTGTGATTCTGGCTGTCATCCTTTCTTGCATTGTCTTGAGCCTTCACGTTGCCCATTATTCACTACATTGTTAGTGGTCTGGATAGGTCCCAGTCATTATGGAACATCATACCGCTTTCTACTGGATGTAAAATGCTCTGCAGTTTACATTTTGTCATTTTCGAATGTCAAGTTCTAATTCTGTAGTTATTTTGGTGAAAGTAACTCAAACGTAATATAAGAGTCATGTAACATATTACAATTCTGAGACAGTAATATTGCAAGGTAAGGGATTACTTTTAAATAACAGTAACAAGTAATCTGTAATGTTTTACAGTTTGGAAGTAACTTGCACAACACTGTTGATTAGGCTTGTAGACATGCTCATAATTATTTTCAGAAGTTTGAAAGAAATGTGATTTAGGGGACTAGGAACTTTGCAATGTTGCCTATACCAGATGGTCACACACATCTCCCTCTAGCCACTACTCTACCGACGAGAGAAATGTCTAGATCTCTTAGCTGACCACAATGTGGCCATTTCAAATGCCTTTTAATTGCAGCGGTAGAAAAATGGTTTGTGGGTGCTGCTGACTATTTAAATATTGCAGGTTTGGCTTCTCCTGTCACAAAACCAATGATGCTGGTAATAATGAAAGTGAGCCATTGTGCACTAAACCTTGCAATGGAATGGTGCCTAATAAGTCCTAATACTAAACTCAAATTGAAGGATATTGTTTCTCTCTGACAAACTGGAGCTTCAACAAGAGGTGATTGTGTAAAGATTGGGATGACTAATTGTTCTGGATATTCTGTAAGAGTTGCTAATAATTGGAACAATCTCCTAATTATTATAGAGTCTGAGTTCAAGCTGCATGTGAAATGCTAGTTAAAAATGCATGAGGTGTGTTACCATAAGGTGTGCGTTTATAATTAGAATTTTAAACAAATTAATTTCATCTTATTTTGATTGTTTTTGTTATGTAATTTGTATTTTCCTGCCCAGAAACTGCAGATGAAATTTAGCTATGTAGCTAATAGTTGCAGTTATTTGATTGTTTATTGTCCCTGTTAAATAAAGAATTCAAATAAAAATGTCAACTAACATACAAGCAAGGTATACCTATTAAAGTGACTGTGGTCAGTGTATAAATTTCACAAAAATAACAGTAATTTACACTGCAAGTCCCAAATCCCACAATAACACAAGTATTATCTTACAGTCTGCATTATTCTCCAGTGGACTAGAGGGCAGCAGTGGGTTGTTGTGCGCTAGAGGTTGGGCAAACAGCATGTGCAGTCGTGGTACGAGGGATGCTGGTGGGCTGTGAACTCTCTGCTCCTCCATAGTCTCCATGCCTTCTGTGGGGTCCAGCAATGAAGACTCTCTGAAAATATAACACAAACAATATGTTACAGTTTAACTGCAGAGAACCTCCTATAGCAATTACAACCATCTCAAAAAAGGCTCCAGATTACCTCTCATCTCCAATCACGCTCAAGGCCGGGTCCACAGAGAGGATACCAAATACCTCCAACATATCATTTAGCTTGAAACTGTCCCAGTCCTCATACACCTGCCAATTACAGAAGACGATAGATTTATATGGATGTCTGTGTAGGTTGAGAACAATCCAATGGCGCGAACCATCATATTATTGCAAGCAAATTACTATGTTAACTTGTGGCTGCTCAAGACAGCTTGATTATAGTCTGAAAGAAGCACATTAAAAATGACAACCTATGACGAGAAGAATTTAATTGAACGTGTGCGAAGACAATGGATTAAAGAACAGTTAAACCTTGACAAGACAGGCTGGGCCTTTTTCACCAGGCAAAGGGAAGTTGAGATCGAGGCTGGATGTGCAGTGTAATGAAGACGAGTCCTGACTGGGGGCTTCAGTCTCTTGACGCTTTGGCTCAGTGTTGCCATGAGACTCCGCAGAGCTCTGAGCTCCTGTTCAATGACATACCTTTTAGTCTTAAACATTGAGATATTTCATTGGTAGAACAAAACAGTCCACATGCTCACAGACTGATTAAGTTTCTTCTTACCTTGGTTGATGTCTTTGGTCTGTTGGCATTGCGTATCCATCTCATCGTCTTCTTCATAGCTGCGCTTATGCCTGTTGGGGACGTAGGAAGTAGAGGGCACCACTCGTGCCTGACTGCTGCCTGCGTAGCTGTTCCAGGCCGTTAAAGATGTGATGAACTTCCATATTGGTAATTGTGAACATTCACATACTTGTTCTTAATCATGTTCAATCCAATGAAATTTTGCTCAAGTCATTTATACAAGCATAAACTGATCCTCAACGCCAGATTTTTGCCTCATGATGCTGATTTCACTCTGCATGAATATGTATTAAACTACTTTCTGTTGGTTTATTGAAATGCATATGTGATGTGACAAATGTTTGTGTCATATCACAAATCAAATGTTTACTGTCAGTTTAAACACTTTAAGAGAGGAAAAATGTGTTGCAGAGTGGGAGGAAAAAATATGCAATAATGCAAATAATGAACTAATGCAAACTAAAAAGCCTTTTAAAACAAAGACTTGTATTTTAATAAATGTGTAATAAATTCTCTTGCTGAGACAAACTGCTTGAGTTTTTAATGATTTATTAGGACAACCAACATGAAAACTACTCCGTCAGATTAAATTGTTAGGGTTGATGCCATTACCAGAAAATAAACAGATTTATTAACAAAAGCTGCATCTGAAATTGGCATCGATTTCATCTGCATCTGAAATTGATAGTGGGATGTGCACTTCAGATCTTACCAGTAGTAGGCAATTTGGGTATTCTCATGTACTGTTTACAAGTACTTTGAATTCGAACTAAGTGCTCACCTAACATATCATTTTTAACATACTATAGAATAGGGCAGTGCGCAATTTCAGATGCACCCAAAGCCTCATTAATGCAGGTTGATTGCACTGGCTGGTTATGGTTTGCATATATACCAGAACAAGTTATTTTAATAAGCTTATTTTTGTGAGTGATCAGCATATTTGTGTGTACGTGAACTTGCTTTTTCTAATCGAAATGCTTGTGAACTCAACTGAATTGTAAACATGATCCTAGCTCCATATAAAGGATATTTCCTTGACCCAATTGGATTCTCCTGGGATCGGGACACAGTAAAACGTCTGCCTCTCTGAAGTCACTGTGTTTCTTGAGTTAAAGTCCACCTGCTGATAAAAACAGAACAGTTGTTATTATAATTGATATAGAGTCGCTGATAAAAATTTAAGGTCCATTTAAGGCAAATATGTTTTTTGAAATATTTTGAAAATTAGAGTTGTAAATACACGTTAATATATTATTTTTTAAATTGTGCACATTTCTCAGAGTAATATCTCCTGCCTTATGTACATTGTTTCTATTATGATGATGTCTCAGCAGTCAATTTGACCTGTATTTTCAGCAAAGGCATCTGTACAGGCGCAAAATAAAATATTTTCATGTGTCTGATGCCAGTTTATAAACTACCCACTGATGACATTAACATTTGGTAAAAGCTTTCAGAAAAAACAGCATTAAAGGAATACATTTTAGTTCTACTACACATTTAGTTAGTACATTTAGTTCTAATACATCAGTTCAGATCTTGTTGCCTGCGTCTTGAAGAACACAGAAAAACACGTCCTATGTTTAAAATAATTAATATAAAAAGGAACAGAAGCGTTTATAATGTTTACTGGACAAATGTTTTAAGAAAATGTTGAATGAGTTCTAAAAATAATTTTTGTTCTCATGTTTATTCGTTTTCTTTTTTGCAATGTGTGAGATGTGTTTTATTTATTGGGATTATTATTGAGATTTATTCAGTCAAATGCACTGAATGAAAATAGAGTCTGTTTGAGCATAACCATACAAATCAAACCCAGATTTTAATGTAAATATACATTTAAATATAATACATGCTTGTTTTTTTTTCCACAACTAAGTGTAATATAAAATAAATATAATGCCATTTTACTAGACATTGTATATAAGTGCATTAGTTTACAGTATGTTTACATGTTGAGGAGTGAAAGATTTACTCACCCCGCACTCTGTGACATCTTTGTATTTTCCACATTTCACCTGCTGTAGTAAGAACACATTTAGGAATTATTTAACCAGCTTCATCTAAAAACTCCAAAGATTGTAAAATGATAGGATCGACTGCTATGGCTATATATTCCTTTGTATATTAAAAATAAAAAACAACATAAGAGCAAAAATTAGTTTCTTTTTGACAGTACTCACTTTAGAGTTTGATGTGGGATCGTTCATTTCATAAACACCCATGAAAAACTCTGGATCAAACATATCCTGGACCATGCAGCGAAATTTCACAAGGCTGTTGGGTTTTAGGTAATGCAGAGGAACATCATTCAGAGAAGGAACCTAAAGAAACCACAGTTAAACAGGTGATCCTTCACCATCACCATTCATAATGGACAATTATCATTGCTACCCTTACAACCCTATTGTAGTGAACTAGCAATAACATGTCATGAGGTAGTGTGACCATCTGCCTCCATATTCTACTGCCTCATAGAATATTACACCTATGTTTACACAAAGCTGTGCAGAACAGAATGATAGATTATAATCAGGCAAGTCTACATAGCAAAAGAAACCGGTTTATTGCATGATAATAATATAATTTCCAAAAAGCTTATATCCAACAACAAATGTGAACATCCTAAAATTAAGCACATCCATATAATCTTGCCAGAATATCGCATAAAGATATTCATATGCATCAAAACATACAAAAACATGTCTTTTATGACAGCTACCCATGTATGAGCGTCGTTTAGTTTCAGTTTCTCTTTGAAATACTCCACAACTTTCTTCTCCCAGTCTGGACTGGAGTTACTCTGGGCTGTGGGAGCATAAAGCAAAAACACGAAGGTTATTCACGATATAATTACTGTCAGCACATGTAAAGAGCGGTTTAAAAGCATAGCATGACACGAGTCACATGGCTCATCTGTGAACCGCATAAGTTAGTACAAAAACACACATTTTGTCTTACCAAACAGCCCGTCAACAACACCCAGTGGGTTATTGATCCAGTCATGAGTCGTAGGCATCGCTGCAGGATTCGGAAACAGGTTAAAAGTAAAAAGTAATACTCCTTTGACGTGTACTACAGTAAACACGTTCCAGAATTTAGCACGGCACAATTCACCGTGGCGGGAAAATTGCGTCATAAAACTAACACGTGACCAGTGAGCCTGCATTCGCTGCCCTGTGTAGACTTGGCAGTAGTTCACCGATTTGCATTGTAGCAACTGCAGAAACTGATTTACTTTATCACTCTTTCCTGGAATTCTATAATTTACTTGAAAAAATTAAAATCTATTTTTATAAATGCATTAAATGTGTATAATATAAATAAAAAAATATATATATTTATTACTTAAAGTTAATAAAATATTGAATATTAAGGTAGGATGTAGCAACTAAAAAAAAGATATTTGTGTTTAGTTTAAGGTGTGACATACTTCAGCCTTTATGCTGGAACTTTAAAATTACCGCTTTGAAAGTGAGTTTGCCTTCTAACTTTAACGTTTGTGTTACAAATGTTTTTAAAAGAAAAACTAAAGAAATCGACGCCGTTTGTTGTTGATTACTTTTGCCTTGGTACGTCAACGTGACGCAGATCTGTATACCATATGATAGGCGTGAGTGTCGATTAACGTATGAATCTTTAATACAACCAATGACGTGTAAATCTGCGAAAATCCAGATACCCCTTTAACTGTACTGTGACGAACAAGGAAGTGCTGTAAAAAAGAGCTCTGCCTGTTCCGACTGGAGGACAAGCTACGTGTAATATTTGATTGAAAATGGCTGATAGGAAAGCCAATAACATCCCCAGTAGCAGCGCGAATCTTCTGTTTTCAGGAGCTCCGGAATTCAACTTCAGCCTGCCGTTCATACCGGTCAGCCAGGCCACCGGGCCGGCCGTTTTATCCGGAGGTGAGCTTAGAAAGTCCCCAAATGAGCTGCTTTAGAGGCTAGTGGTGTTAGCCTTCATTTGTTTTCAGCTCAAAGGTCTCTGCTGTCTAATTTTTTTCAGTGAGATTATTTTGGTCTTGACATCCAGTAAACAGAGCTGTAATTCTTATTGTTATGACAAATTTCTATAGAGATTATTGTCCTGAGCACTGTGAGCAGTAACG